>NC_081411.1:325560671-325860671 GCF_030272615.1 Cryptomeria japonica
TCTTTAAAAAAACTGGTTATGGGTTTTTCTATATATCATGTGTCTTGCCACATGATTAAGTAGTATTTATTTTTACAGTAATCATGAACAAGTTCTTGGTGGCATTATATCTTTTTTTAATATCAAGTGGTAACCTCACTTTATGACTCATAGATCTTATTGATTTTTTCAAATGATTATTTGAAATCTTGTAAGGATTTGCCAATTTACTATGCTTAAAAGATTTTGGGATAGTAGCCAATGAAAAGGAATCAACAAAGAAATTGAAAACTACTTTACTTCTAGTTCTAAGAGACCAAACAGGTTTATTCTATATAATACCTATGTTAGAGTAATTGGGTCTTTACTTGATTAATTAAACAATATTTGTTTAATTCTTTAAATTCCCTATTATCTTTTTACACTTAAGCTAACATTAGGTGCATAATAATTAATTTTTTTATTAATTATTATGTGCAAGCCTAGGGTTTTCCCTTTTAGAGTTTCTTGACCTATTAGAGGTTAATTTTCTTTTCATTGTATTATTATCACAATACATTTTTGGTGAATATTGAGCTCTCATTTTTTGAGCATATTTTCCTATGTTTTTTGTTCTTCAGATTATTTTGCTTCCTTGCTTCTCCTTGTAACAGCTTATTCAGCTTGTAGAAGATCTTCACGCTTCTGTGGTGTTGTATTTTCTCAACTCCAATATGGTATCAGAGCTCAGATCTGCAGCTATTTGTTCCTATTTTTGAGATTTTTTGCATTGGAAGAAGATCTGGGGTTTCAGGCAGGTTTTTTTTGTACTTAGGGATAGGCCTCTTTTTCTGAGCACTTTGGGCCTAAACGGACCTTGCCATCATGCTCAGAAGGCCCAAAAACCCCTATAGTCATATAAAACTTGCCTAGTTTTGACTCTTGAGCATCTAGGGTTGATTTTTTCTCCAACACCAGGTCGTACAACTCTGGCACTCAAATCGAGAAAAAAAATTTCAAAAAAATATATATTTTTTCCTTTTAATGGCATGAAGGCCGGATTTTTATTTTTCAAAAAAAACCAAAAAAAAAGGGCTTCAAAAAATAAAGGGTTTCAAAATAAAAAAAATTGGGGGGGGGGGAGTTGTTCTGCATAGGGTTCCGGTGCCCCCAGCTCTCGCCGACAACGCCTTCAGGCCCTGCCCCAGCCTCCATCCCTCGTCGGTCGTCTGCCACCCTAGCCCGCAGTGCCACCAGTCGCCAGCCACAAGCTCCACTCCGCTCCGCCGCCCCACCCGCTCACGCCAGCAGTGCCGCTACCGCTTGGCTCCGCCACCACCCCCGAACGCCCACTTCCTCCGCCGCCCGCCACTTTGTCGCTCCTCCTTAGAGTGCCACCGGAGTGCTGTCGGTGCACCACTGGAGTGCCGCCCCTGCGCCACCTCCTCTTGGCTCCACCACCGGACCACCACCCTCTAGCCTTTTTGAAGGGGGGTTCGTTTTGTGGCCATATCTTGAGCATCCGGGGTCATTTTTTGGAAAACGAATAGGCATCAGAAAGCTGGTTCCGAGACGAATGGCATCGTGTTAGATTTTTTTTCTGACTCTACTGTTTGACTATACTTGTTTCCAATCAAATTCGGGCCTCTTATCTGCACTTTCGGGGCCGTAGAATGGGTAAACGGACTCCATTTTTCGAAAATGAATAGGTGTTGGAAATCTCTCATCATGCTCTATTCAGATTTGTGATATTTTTTCTCAAAAATTTTATCAGGTACATGAGATATTAGTTTGATTTTTTTTTGCTTATGCACTACTTCCTTCTCATCAGTATGTACTAGGGTTTGGGTTTATCTATTGTGGGGGGTGTTCTTTTCTTGCTTTCTGTCATTTATATCAGAAAAAAAAAACACCAAAACTCTCAAAACAAACAAACCCTTCTGCATATTCTATCTATTCTAAAAGATCACATAATAAAAACCACCAACAAGCAGGTGTAGGTGCAAATTTTTGTTCTCATGGTAGATCCTTCAGTTGAATTATTGACTTCACACAACTATCACACCTGGAAGCTCTGCATCATGAGGATTCTTAGGGCACAAGGGTTGTTGTTTTGTTTGGATGAGGTTCAACCTGTATTGCAGTGTCCTTATGAGCTTCTTCAACACAGGAACAAGATGGATGAGGCCATGGGTTTTCTCTCCTTGCATGTCTCTGGCAATCTTCTGTTTCACCTTGATGAGTTGCTCACACCTCAGGCTATGTGGTTGAAGTTTGAGACTCTCTTCGGGAGAGTCAATGAGATTCAGGCATTGCAGATTGAGGCAGATTTGGTTTCCTTGTCACCTGATTCCTTTCCCACTATTGAAGATTTTTTGAACAAGTTCAAGACTACCAGATCCATTCTTCAGGGATGTGGCAAGATCAAGATATACACAGAGTGTATTCACTTGATTCTTTCGAAGCTTCGGGGTCATTTTCAGTTTTTTGCCTTTGCTTTCTACTCCACCATGGATGGCTTAGGTGCTCGTTTCAACATGCTTACCTTTGATGTCTTTTGTGAGCATTTGTCTCATGAGCAGTTTCATCTTTCTCAGCTGGATAAGCTCTCAAGCTCCAAGAACAAAGCATTGGTTGCTCAGTCTTCTAAAGAGAAGCAAAAGCAGAAACTGAAGCCCAAGAAGAATTCTGCAGGTAGTGAGTCTTCCTCCAAGCCACCTCCTAAATCTGATACTAAACTTCCATTTCCTCCAAAACAAGGGAAATCTTCACAGTCTGGTGAGTCTTCCTCCAAGACTAAGAAGAAATTAGGAGACACTTGTAGTTTTTGTGGCAAGGAAGGACATCCAGTTTCCGGGTGTTGGAAATGTTTAGAGGCTTTAGAGGAAGCCATGCAGTAGCATCGCATCTCCTCACCTCATGCATCTTCTCCTTCCACATGGAAAGGTCATGCTCTCACTGCTTGAGCTTCGGCCTATGGGTCCACATGGATACTAGATTATGGTGCTTCTCACCATATGAGACACACTCAGCAATTGGTTACTTCTCTTGCCTCTTGTGGTATTTCACAGAGTGTAGTGGGTGACTCAGTTCAACTTTCAGTCTTGGGTTCAGGTTCTGTCTCTTTGGATGGGGGTACTCTGCAGGATGTTTTGGTTGTCCCTGACATCTCGACGAACCTCCTGTCCATTTATCAGATTTGCCACTCTGGCTCTGGTAAGACAGTTGAGCTCTCACCACATGATGTGGTTATTCGGGACCTCCATGACCCTGATTTGGTTGTGGCTACTAGGAGTGTTGATACTGCATCTCGTCTCTACAGATTTGATGACTTTGAGGCCCCTTCGGGTATAGGTTCATCTCTTATAGCGCATGCAAATTCAGTGAGTCAGCTTTGGCATGAGCGCTTGGGCCATGTCAATTATAGATAACTTTAGCAGATGAGTACACAAGCACTTGTTCTTGGGCTCCCATAGATTTCCTGCACTGATGGTGTTTGTCATGGTTGTGTGTTTGGAAAACATCACAGAGATCCCTTTCCGAAGGGAAGAGCCTCTTGTGCTTTGGTACCCTTGGAGTTGATTCACAGTGATCTCATGTCCTTTCCCACTCCTTTTTCTGGGACCAAGTATGTACTCATGTTTATTGATGACTTCTCCAGACACACATGGGTGTACTTTCTTAAGTACAAGTCTGATGTCTTTGATTCATTTCGAATCTTCAAGACATTTGTAGAGAAGCAGTCTGGCTATTCTATTCGGTGGATACGTACAGATAATGGGGGGGAGTATGTGAATCAGGCTTTCAGAGATTTTTGCACTGAGCATGGTTTGCAACATCAGTTTACTGCTCCCTACACCCCTCAGTAGAATGGTGTCGTTGAGCACAAGAACATAACTTTACGGGAGATGGCAAATTGTATGATTCAATCCAGGTCCATGGATTCGTCTTTTTGTGCTAAGGCAGTCGATTGTGCCAACTATATTCAGAATCAAATGCCTCACAAGGTGATTCGACATATGACTCCTGAGGAGGCTTGGTCTCATGACAAGCCTGATGTTTCTTTTTTTTGATTGTTTGGCAGTGAGACATGGGATTTTATTCCTGACGCTTAGAGGAAAGTCATGGAGCAGAGGAGCCGACCCCTCATTTTTGTTGGCTTCTGTGAGGATGTTAAGGCGTACAGGTTGTTTGATCCTGATTCCAGAGAGGTCATGTTTCGACAGGATGTTCAGTTTGATGAGCACCTTCCCACAGTGGATACCCCGACTCCAGTGTCTACTCCTCTGCCTACTCTGACCACTGCATCTCTTCAGGATCTTTTTGAGGATGATTCTAATGATGGTGCTGATGATCCACCATCCCCACCTCCACCTGCTCCACCTTTGATGCCCAAGTGGGCTCACCTTACTGTTGAGGTGACAAGTTCTATGGTCGGTGATCCTTCAGATACTCTTCCCACCCATTCTCATACTGTGGGTTCTAGTCTTTTGAGTCATGCTATTTCAGATGATCCTTAAAAGTTTTTAGAGGCTATCAGACACCCTGAGTGGGATTGTGCTATGGAGGAGGAGTATTCTTCTTTGATAAGGAATCATACTTGGGATCTTTGTCCTCTTCCTAAGGGCAAAAAGATGGTTAGGTGTCGCAGTTTGTATCATACTAAGTATGTTGTTGATGGTTCCATTGATAAGTACAAAGCACGTCTTGTTGCGAAGGGTTTCTAACAGGTTGAGGGTATTGATTACTCTAAGACTTTTTCCCCTGTCGTCAAGATGAACTCTATTAGCTTTGTACTATCTCTTGCAACTTCTAGTGGATGGCCCATTTTTCAGATGGATGTGAAGAGTGCCTTCTTGCATTAGGACCTACAAGAGGAAATCTACATGGAGCAGCCTCAGGGATTTGTGCAGGACAGTTCTTTGGTTTGCAGACTTCGACGTTCATTGTATGATCTCAAACAGGCCTCTCGAGCTTGGTATGACAAGATGGATTCTTTCTTGCTCTCCACTGGGTTCACCCATAGTCATTCTGATCACACAGTGTACATTCAGCTTCTTGAGAGGTGTGATCCTGATTCTTGTGCTATATGTTGATGATCTCCTCATCACAAGTAGCTCATCCTCTCTGATTCAGCATACCGAGCATGCCTTGATGGATCAGTTTGAGATGATAGATCTTGGTCTTCTGCACTATTTCCTTGGTCTTCAGGTGATTTAGTCTTCTGATGGGATCTACATTTACCAGCAGAAGTATGCTCTTGACATACTTCGACGCTTCAACATGCTGGATTGCAAGCCTGCTCCCACTCCTTTTCAGTCAGGGGTTGTTTTGATTACTGCTTGTCCCACTCCTTTAGTTGATTCTACACTTTATAGGCAATTGGTTGGGAGTTTGTTGTACCTGACTTGCACCCATCCGGATATTTCCTTTACGGTTGGCCTTGTCTCTCGATTCTCCCATGATCCTTATGAGAGTCATTGGCAAGCTGCCAAATGTATTTTGAGGTACATTCGGGGCTCTAGTACTCATGACATTCACTACACATCAGGGGAACCTCACATTGTTGGCTACACTGACTCAGATTGGGATTCTGATGTCACTGATCGAAGGTCTACTTCTGGCTTTGTTTTCTATCTTGGCTCTAGTCCTATCACATGGTCTTGCAAGAAGTAGACTACTCATGCATTATCATCTACAGAGGATGAGTACCGCATTGTTGTGCTCGCCAGTCAGGAGATCTTATGGCTACGATAGTTGATGATTGAGGTTGGTTTTCCTCCTGATAGTCCCACTATTCTTTGGTGTGATAATCAGAGTGCTATTCATATTTCCCACAACCTGGTAGAGCATCAGCGGATGAAGCACATTCAGCTTCACATGCATTTCATCCACTAATTGATTCGGGATGGTGTTCTCATTCTGGAGTACATTCCCACTGTCGAGCAGGTTGTAGCCATTTTCACAAAATCTTTTGCATCGCCGCGCTATCTTCAGTTGCGCTCTATGCTTGGGGTGAAGGAAGTTGTCCTTGGAGAGTCTTTATGAGGCCTTCCTTTCTTCTTTTTCTTTAAACATGTTCTTTTATCTCTTTTTGGAGAGGAGTTTTTCCCGCTGGGTTTTCTCCTTTGTCTCTGTTTCATAGAGATTTTATTGTATTTGGGTACCTGATCAGGCCTTGTTGCCGGGACCCATCTTTCCTACTTTCAGTAGTTGTTCTAGGTTTTAGCTTCTCCCTAAGTCTAGCTTAAGGGGGGGTGTTAGAGTAATTGGGTCTTTACTTGATTAATTAAACAATATTTGTTTAATTCTTTAAGTTCCCTATTATCTTTTTACACTTAAGCTAACATTAGGTGCATAATAATTAATTCTTTTATTAATTATTATGTGCAAGCCTAGGGTTTTCTCTTTTAGTGTTTCTTGACCTATTAGAGGATAATTTTCTTTTCATTGTGTTATTATCACAATACATTTTTGGTGAATATTGAGCTCTCATCTTTTGAGCATATTTTCCTGTGTTTTTTGTTCTTCAGATTATTTGGCTTGCTTGCTTCTCCTTGTAATAGATTATTCAGCTTATAGAAGATCTTCAGGCTCCTGTGGTGTTGTATTTTCTCAACTCCAATAACCTAGAGATATGATCAAATAACAAACAGGATATTTCTTAACAAAGATGTTCTCATTCATATAGACAAAGAAATTAGAATTCATTCAAAACTTATGGCTCACTTGGAGATATTCATTGCTAGTCTTAAGAACGCATATGCCTACTTAAAATAAAAGAAAATGTTGAGAGTAAATTGAGTTTTATTCAATTTATGATATGATGTTTATGATGGAGACAAAGCATCCTAATTGTTACCTATTTTGGGTTACAAATTTAATATTGGAAAGGACATAATATATTCATAGAAAATTGATTCGAATCATAGAGTTGATAGTATTATTGCAGCCCCAAATTATACCTTCTTATTGTTCTTCTTTTTGCTTCATGATGTCCCACCGAAATCCTTATATCAGGTATTTTAAACAATTTAATCCTTTTCTTGAAAAGAAATAAAAAATAAGATACACACCACGAAATAAACATACAGATGAAATAAGCAAGCTTCTTCATCAATTTCAAAATATTTTTGGTACAATATCCATGGATAAAACTAAATTAAATGCATCAAAATTCACTCTTCATTTTGATAGAAGATTTACTATACAACATATAAAATGACAAACAAATATATCTTCTACTATAACGCATGAAATTATAGTTTGCAATTCTACACTTGACCTCTAATACTTTAGGTTCTTGAAATCCTTCAAAATGGCTTAGAATTTCCTTTTATCAAATAGGGCAGAAACAAGATTAAATTAATGTACAAGTGTCACTTTTTCATTTAACAACCATTTGAAATAATATAGTATGTAAAAAGACATCAGTATGTTCCCCAAACCAAGGAAGATCCTCCATCTTCTAAATTGAATGCAGGTTGGCATAAAAGTTATTAGAATTGTATGGAGAAGCACATGATTACAAAATTGATGACAAGACAAAAAGTTATCCCTAATGATGGATAATTGAAACGCAGAGCAAATTTGCATTCATTTCATTTCATTCCAAAATTACAAATGCATCCATGAGTTGATTTCATTCATATAAAAAATTATAAAGTATTCCTATTGATTCATATATGCTACTCTCAAATGATTTCATTCATATAAAAAATCATTTGAGAGTAGCATATATGAATCAATAGGAATACTTTATGTTGCATGCATCATGGGTTAAAAGCAAGTATGAAAAAATGTTTGTGTTTGTTGATGAACGATTGAGGAGACTTTTTTTTTCCCTTGAGTCTTGTGATCCTTCTAAGCTACATAATTCCAAGGTGCTCTATTAAGAGTCATAAGAGTGAAAAACTAAAAAAAAATGATAGATTGTGATGCCCTGCAAAATGGACAAGGTTAGTCTAAGAGAAACAACACAAAACACACAAGAAACCGTTAGTGTTATTTAATCAAAGACTAATCTAAACAGGCATATCAAGAGAGACACTAAAATCATGCTAATATATCTAACTAATGAAACAAAGATAATGAGGCATCTCCAAATGCCTCTTAGCATGGTCTTAGCTCCTTCTCCCTTGTTCCTCTCCTCTCCAAGTTTCAAAATAGTGTAGCTCTCAGCAGCTTTTTTGCACTATGGATGCTTATGGAGGTTTGAGATTGAAATATTGCTCTAAATGTAAAATGAAAAGCTAATATTAAGCTATTGATACTAAAATGATTGATTTTATCCAAAATGACAAGATATTAGTTAATTATGCTAAAATGCTCTCTTAAAATGCCTATAGCTTCAATGCATATAAGTTTTCAGGAACTGGTTTATGAAGAAATGGGCTCTATTTATAGGAAAAATGGAACAATGGATGGTTGAGATTGAGCAATCTCAACAAAGGTAAGGATTGAATGATTTCAAATCCATGTGAGGGCTTTTAACCCAGTGCCAGGATGACAAGTGTCAATGTGAGATAGGTTGAGAGGAGAGGGAATAAGCATTAAATGCTTGATATGACTTTAGGAGTTAAAGTCAAGGTTAGTTGAATGAATAAACTCTTTATTCAAAGAATAAAGATTTTGTCCAATGGATAAACTCTTGTGCAAATATGAAATGGATGAATATGGTCAAAACAATAAATGTTTGGGGGGACAAGTTTGAAATAACCATAAATGGTTATGTAAGAGCCATTAGTGGTCTTGAAAGACTTTGGGGGTTAATTTGTTGAATACACAAAGCATTAAATGATTTTCAAAGACTTTGGAGTCTTTGAGAAGTGACTCCATTTTGCTTAGGAATGTGACAATAATTAGGGGATGGATTAGGCTAATTAGGAAGGGGTTAGAAGAATCTAGAAGGGGATTAGATTTTGCAAGTGGATTTGGAAGGTGAGGGAAAATAGGATTTTATTAAAATAAAAATTCATTTATTTCAATAAATGTGTGCAAGTTGCATTTGTAGGAAAATGCAAGTGGGGGGGGGGGGGGTAATGATTTAAATAAATGTTTTATTTAATTTATTTAAAAGAGGAAAAGGGGGATTTAATTAAATAAATAGATTTTATTTATTTAATTGAATTGTATTTGGTTTAATGAATTAATTAAAATAAATTGAATAATTTATTTAATTAATAGAAGAATGTTTGGGGATGAATTAATTAAATATTTATTTAATTAACTGATGGCTAGTGGATTTTTAATCAAATAAATAGCGAATATTTATTTAATTAAGCTGGACAGATTTGTGTGACTACATTTGCCCCTCTTTGAGACGGTGCAGTTTATCGCATCGTTTCAAAGAAAGAAAAACTGGTATGAAGAAATGCCCCATAAAATGTAAATTTAATGGGTGGTATGCCCCTTCGAGAGATGGGCCGAAAAAAAATTGAAAAATCGGGCGATCTCTCGAAAAAGAATGAAAATTGGCAGGGTGGTAGAAGAGAAGAAGTTAGCCATACGGGTGAAAAATAGAAGAAAATGGGGGGAAAATGGAGAAATGGGAGGCTCGGGAAGTTCACAGGGACCACGGCGGTGAGCGGGGAGAAGTTATGGTGACGGTGAAGGGTATAAATGGGGTGAAAGGGATGAAAACAGGATCATTTGTGACCGTGACCAGTTGGAAATCAGAGCTCTGATAGGGACATTTTGGAGGAGCGAGCAGCAGTTAGGATGCCGATACCAATTGCAGAGCACAGATTAGAGCGAGTTCGACGGTTCCAGCGCCTAGACAACTATGGACCAGCGGTACGCAAATTCAAAAATTTAATTTTTATGCATTTTTGATAGGTTTTTAGCTGAGTCCAAGTCAAGTCGGAGCAAGAGCGCTGGAACTACAGTTTTGGTGCTTTTGCTTCATGAACTAGTGCTACTGCGCTGCAATGACACTATTGCCCCATTGTTTGAGCGCGTTTGTTTTGTTGTAGCACTATTGTATGCAAGTTTAAGCGCTGTTGATTAATAAGCGCTATTGAGGGCATGTGTGAGCGCTATGGAACTTTATTAGCGCTACTATGTAGTTGTTTGAGTGCATTTGTAGTTTGAGTGCTATGGGATAGCTGATTGAGCACTTTTGCTAGGGTTGTAGTGCT
The DNA here is from genome assembly GCF_030272615.1 of Cryptomeria japonica. Classification (NCBI taxonomy): domain Eukaryota; kingdom Viridiplantae; phylum Streptophyta; class Pinopsida; order Cupressales; family Cupressaceae; genus Cryptomeria; species Cryptomeria japonica. The sequence goes on from NC_081411.1 coordinate 325,570,769, forward strand.
ATTGTTGGGAAACTAGTGCTTCTGATGGTAAAATAGCGCTTTTGCTTTAGGATAAAGAGATGCCCCAGTTTGGATGAAGAAAATCTCCTGATGTCAATGATTGATGGATGGTGAGGTGAAGTGGGAGTGTTTTAAACCATAGCAACCTGATGAGACTTAGGTCATTTGTTAGGATAAATGTTTGTTGAAGTCTAGGTGGCCATGATTGCTTACCTGTTGAGAACCGAAGATACTTGATCAAAGTATCTGTTGATAATCTAGGTTTAAACTTAAAAAAATTTGCAAACAAAACAACTAATGGTGATTGATGAATGCCTATGTGCAGGAGGAGCTGGGCGTGTTGCAGTTATGTGAGCGACATCCTGCAACACAGGAGTTGCAAAATCGATTGACACAGGCAGAGATAGACTGTATTGCCATGATGGGACTATATGAGGTGATGCACATGCCCGTGATTCGTATGAATCACAGATTGATCACAACGTTAGCAGAGCGGTGGCACAGCAAGACGTGCACCTTCCATCTGGCACAAGGGGAGATGATAGTGACCCTAGAGGATGTGTGGCGCATCCTGTGGATTTTGATTCGAGGGGAGATAGTCACATATGACAGATCCTGGAGGACTCTTGCAGTGCAGAGGATTTTTGATGAGGACATTTTCATTGATGATGGCTCCATTGCCTGGGAGGAGATAGCGGTGTTATATGAGCCTCTTCTAGCAGTTTTATCAGGTATCGTGGGAGGTCTTCTTTGTCTTGACAGGCGATCACATGGTTTGGCCATCGGATGGGGATAGGTTATCAAGATGATGATGACCGAGGGAACCCAATTTGCGTGGTGGTCGTGCGTGCTGGCGCACCTGTACCAGGAGCTCCATGAGGTGGTTTACCGGGGGAGGGGTTCCTTAGCAGTGGGCATGATGCTGCTGCATATTTGGGCTTGGGAGCACCTACCAGTGACTCGACCAGTGAGTCTGAGATTCTGGGCAGTAGATTAGCCGTACATGTTTATGTATAGTAGTATGATGAGCCAGCCCCACCTGTGGAAGTTAGAGTGATGGCGGCGGGCAGTAGATGATCTAGATGCAGTTATATGGTGGCCATACTTGGAGTGTGAGCCATGGGATGATGATGCAGAGGCACTGCCTTACGTTTTTATGACCCGATTCCTCATTGGGAGGACCGCATACCATGTGGAGAGACAGGTGCCTCGGAGAGTGCTGAGACAGTTTGGGCGACAGCAGGGACTGCCTAGTGGATCAGGATAGTATGCTCGAGTTATTCAGGAGAGGTACGTATGGGGGCCAGTGCTACCATATGATCAAGCATTGGCAGAGTTCCGGACACTGCAAGCGAAACTATGGGACATACGACCGAGGGTCGTGGATGTAGGTGTTATAGATGAGTACACGCAGTACCGAGCAGCGCACTCGATCTTACGAATCTCTGATCCGGCAGAGCCGATCCCAGCTTTTTAGGATGAGAGGGGACGGAGATGGAGGAGGGCAAGAGGAGGAGGAGGAGGGCAGGTGGAGGAGATGGAGGTGCAGGAGGAGGAGGAGGAGGGTTGGGGATGTGGAGTCAGCGGAGAGGAGAGGTGGACTGCCTCTACAGATATCACAGGGACCATTGATACAGGGAGGAGTTCAGCTGAGTGGGAGGGGGATGGAGAGGGAGATCCCGATGGACAGAGAGGAGGGGACTACTGGAGAGGGTGATGCAGGTGAGGCGGTCATGGATACCAGGGAGGGAGCTACTAGAGATCTGCGAGATCATATGATAGTACGTTTGCAGACTCGGATAGAGGATTTGGAGGTGGAGGTGGCAGCTAGAGATGTGCAGCTATTTTCACGAGAGTCAGAGCTGGTGGTGGTGCTGCGGGAGAGGGATAGTGTAGTGGAGAGATTGGCAGAGCTACAGGAGAGAGTGCGGGTTGGAGTAGGAGCATAGGGGCCTATGGGGGAGGTGATGAGGGAGATGCGACGAGCACAGGCGGAGATAGACTACTGGTGGGGTTTATATGAGTAGGTGGTGCCAGTTAGTCAGCGAGCTCTTAGCTATTTGCAGATGCGGTAGGCTAGATCAGAGCGATCGTAGAGGGTGCAGAGCAGTGGGGGTGTGATGGGTCCGCTGCGGAGGGAGAGATCAGGGGATGCAAGAGTGAGTGGTGGTTCGATGAGGCCTCCATGGAGAGATGGATCAGGTGGCGCAGGCACCAGTGGGAGAGCCGGTGGCGATGGTGGTGGTGGTACAGCATCTGGCCAGAGTGGCATTTGAGAGAGCATTTTTGCATATATGTATTGTATCCTTGTCTATTTTTTTTGGACTGTATCTTGGATGGCTCTTGGTAGCCGATTTTGTCGACTTCATTGTACTCTGATATATGAGATGATATATATGAGGAGATCCCATATTTGGATGATATGCAGTTGATTATGTATGGATGTTTATGCAGGATGATGAGTGATTGCTTAGATGTATGTGTGTACATGTATGCATTTGATGAGATGTTTCCTTTATGCATGTTTTTATGATGATTTATGATGTAGGATACTGACATATGAATGCAGGTTTATATATGTATGATTTGTTTGATTTTTGATGTAATGCTTTATGTATGTAATGCCATGATGATGATGTATGTTTATGATAATTTATGAATAGGATTTTGGTGTTTCCTATTTTGATATAACGATGAGATGATTTATGTGATGATGTTAATGCAGTGGTCTAATGAATGATGTTATGTATGGATATGCATCTAGATGTTTTTAGATGAATGTAATATGGATAAACAAAATGTAAAGTACAAATGTTTATATGATAATGCTTTTAAACGAATGCATATGTAAAATGGATATTTATAAAATGGTATGAACCAATGTTTGGAAACAAATGGATTTATGATTCTAAATACTTAAATATGATTTAAGGATAAATGATAATGTGATGATACTATAACTTTTGGTTTTAATAACTGCACCTTAAGGCAATTTAAAAAAAAGGGGATAATGAATGCAATGTGAATGAATCCTAAAATGAGCATAATAAGATACTTAGTAATGAATGAATGCACCTTTTAACTATAAATGAATGTATGCGATAATAAATGATAAAGGATGATAAAATGATGATGGATAATTGACACTATATGAATGCCTAGTAAATGACTTAATATAATCAAAGACAATTTAATCCCACGAATGAATCTAATTATTTATGATTGATGCAATGATGCAAATGTTTAATGAAAACTAATGTAAAAAATGAACCATATGCAATGTTAAGTTAGAAATGACATGAATGTTCTTAATGCGAGATGCAACTAAATGCGATGATGATATGACCATGAGGAATGCAAGGTTTTTGAGACTTTGCATGATGCATTGATGATGTATCAAAGTACTCGGTCGTGATTGTATCCAAGACCAGTTTTAATGGTCACTTTTTGCATAAAAATCCTATATATGAATGAGTGAATGGATGGGTGATATGCAACGGAATGCAATATATAAACAGATGAGATGAAATGACGATCCATAGTGCTCTATTTCATCATTGAGCTTTTAAAATGTTGGAAGAGAATACAAGCATCTTGACATAATGATTCAAGATGACCTGAGTATTCCTTTCATGGATTTTATATAGCAAGTTAATATAAACGACTTGATATAAGGGTCAAGTCGACCAGAGTATTGCTTGCGGAACAGACAAGGATTATCGCCGTTCATGCATGACTTGGATCGTCCTCCTTGCTCTTAGGCTGATCATATCCTGAGACAAGTGCATACCATACTAAGAGATAAAACCTTTATCCAATTTGGATGAGGAGGAACCAAAGAATGAGCATTGCACCTGCAAACAAACAATATATACATAAAGAATAAAGAATATGGATCCTTGGTAATGGTTTATGCTCATATGGTCGAGGTATACACTGTAGTCAGCAAGCCGTAATGATCCATGACTGCATTTGGCATAGGATCATGTAGCTTGGTGAACTTCCCACATAGACACCATTAGTACATGCCCCAGAACTTCATCGGAAATAATGCGTAAACGATACAAAACAATGCTGAAAGATCTCGATACAGATAAACGAATGATTGTACTCACAAATCAACCAAGTATTTGATAGCTTAACATAATATTCTTGTCAAAGAAAATGTCACTTTTGTCTTTGTTTTGGTAAGGAAGGATACATCCTTGTTGAAGACAGTTTTGAGTGTTGATGTGGATTGTGTGGTCGATTGGTAAATGGTCATCGTGTGAGTAGTTTGTCAATGTTTGTTTTGGTATCTGCGCAGATGAGTATGTACAAAGTGTTGCCATGTTTTTTTTGGATTTTTCAATGGTTTGTCGATGTTTTTGGATTTTGAATTGTTTTGAATGTTTTTGGTATTTTTGTGTTGTTTTGAATGTTTTTGGTATTTTGTTGAGACATTTTCCAATGTTTTTGGTATTTTGATGATTGCTTGAATGAAGAACTTAATGAATCATAAGACAATGTAGAATCCACTTCCATCAATAGGTTAAAGGCATTACCCCCAATTTTAGACATGACTATGAAAAAGCAGGATGCAAGATGTATGGAGCACTATCATAATTGCAGATGAATAACAAGCTATGGTTTTGGATGGATGGATGTATGTATGAAGTAGATGTGATCACAACAAGTCTGAAAGACAATGGAGCCATAGCCTTTACGAGTGGCACCTGTTTGCCAGGTTTTCACCATCATACTTACCCAAGGTGCCACCAGAGTGGTTGTTCACCGTTTGGATGCATGATTTTTCTTTACTTTTTTGAATGTTTTTGTATTTTCTTTAGGACATTTTTCTGAATGTTTTTGGTATTTTTTGGTATGTAGGGGAGCCTGATGCTCTGTACACCTTAGGTATAGAACCGTTTTAGGTGCATGCTATTGATTGGATCTGCAAGCGGTTCTCCTTCTGATGTAGCCAACTGATATGCCCTGGACCCGAACATAGCAGTGACAACATATGGGCCCAGCCAGTTTGATTCAAACTTGCCCTGATGTTCTCTGTTTGGTTGGTTGCAAGGATTCTCTCATAGAAAAAAATCACCTACCTCAAATGTACGAGGTCTAACTCGGTGATTGTAGCTTCTGCTCATGCACTGTTGATAGGCTTTGAGATGATTGTATGCAGCTTGTCACTTCTCATCAAGTAATTCTAAGTCTTGGAGGCGTGAGACTCTGTATGCTTCATCATCGATGAAATTGTGCAAGGAAACCCGTAATGATGGTATCTCGACCTCAATAGGAAAGATAGCTTCTGCACCATAGACCAATGAATAAGGAGTTGCACCTATAGGGGTTCGAATGCTAGTTCGATATGCCCATAGAGCTGGATTTAGTTGAACATGCCAATCACGGCCAGCATCATTGACTGTCTTCTTTAGGATCCTCAATATATTTTTATTGGATGCTTCGGCTTGACCATTGCCTTGTGGGTAATAGGGAGTGGAAAAGCGGTGTTGGATATGAAATTTTTCACAAAGTTCACGGACATCCTGATTTTTGAAAGGAAGACCATTATCTGTGATGATGGACATGGGTACACCATACCGGCAGATGAGGTAGTTGAGGATGAATGAGGCGATCTACTTGCCGGTGACTTGGGTAAGTGGAACAACTTCGATCCACTTTGTGAAATATTCGGTGGCGGTAATAATGAATTTATGGCCATTGGATGAAGATGGATGGATCTTACCCACAAGGTCAAGACCCCATTGACAAAAAGGCCATGGTGTTGTGATTGGTTGTAGTTCCTATGCTGGTACATGTATCAAGTCACCATGAACTTGACATTTCTTGCATTTTCTGACAAAGTAGTAGGAATCTTTTTCCATAGATGGCCAATAGTATCCATTGCACAGGAGTTTCTTGGCGAGTGATGGACCACTTGAATGAGTCCCGCAAATGCCTTCATGGACTTCTTCCAAAGCCTTTGTTATCTCATCTTGTTCCAGACATCGAAGGAGAGTACCATCAAGACTGTGGTGGTATAAGGTTTCAGCAATAATGGTATATCGAGCAGTTTGGCGAATGAAGGTTTTACGTTGGTTATTGGATTGGTTGGGAGGAAGGGTGTGATCATGGAGATAGGTGTAGAATTCACCATACCATGGGGATTCAGAACCGACAAGGTGACATATCATTTCAGATTCGGGGATATCATAAGCGAGAATCCAAAGTTGTTCTACCAAGAACTCGTAGCGTGTTGAATTCTGTGGAAGATCTAGTAGAGATGCGATGGTAGCCATGGCATCAGCAGCTCGATTTTGATCTCTTGGTATCTGCTCAAAAGTCAGAGTAGTAAATGATGTCTTTAGAGTGTCCACCATTTGCTTATATGGCATGATTTTATCATCTTTGGTCTGATATTCATCGGTTGCTTGTCGAATGACCAGTTGGGAGTCGCCATATACTTGTAGTTCTTGTAATTTCCATTGTACGGCTAACCTGAGTCCTGTGATCAAGGCCTCATACTCTATGATGTTGTTGGTGCATAGAAATGTGAGCCTATAAGACTTCGAGATGCTGTCACCTTGGGGTGTGATAAATAGAATGCCTGCCCCCGAGCCATGCCTAGTGTATGAACCATCAAAGTAAAGTTTCCATGGTTGTGTTGTTGTGATCATGAATATCTCTTCGTCTAGAAAATTGGAAATGAGAGGATGATCACCTATGAGAGGTGCATCAACCAACTGATCTGCAATAACCTACCCTTTGATAGCTTTATGGTCTACATACTCGATGTCAAATTCACTTAGAATCATCACCCATTTGGCCAAGTGGCCTGTCAATGCTGCTTTGCTGAGTAAATACTTGAGTGGATCAATCTTTGCAATGAGTTGTACTTTGTGGGTTAACAGATAGTGCCTCAGTTTAGTGGCTGCTAAGATTACTGCTAGGCAAGCTCGCTCAATAGGGGTGTAATTGAGTTCATAGCCCACCAGTGTGCGAGAGATGTAGTAAACAACACACTCTTTTCCTTCTACATTATGTTGTGCCAGTAGTACACCCAATGCTGTACTTGTTGCTGAGATATAAAGTAACAACGATCTACTTGGATCTGGTGGCATCAGCAATGGTGGATTCATGAGATAGTCTTTAAGCATCTGAAATGCTTGTTGGCATCGGGCATCCCACTGAAAGTGGATGTTCTTGTGTAGCAGGTGTGTAAATGGGTGACACTTATCAGCCAATTGTGCAATGAATCTTCGGATGGATTGAAGTCGCCCTTGTAATGTCCTTAGCTGACTGATATTCTTTGGTGGTGGCATGTCCATGATTGCCTTAACCTTTGCTGGATCGACCTTAATGCCTTTGCTTGAGACAATGTATCCTAGAAGTTTCCCGGAGGTTACTCCAAAGACACATTTCTTTGGGTTGAGTCAAACACGGTATTGTTCCAGTCTATCAAAGATTTTATCTAAGATGTGGAGATGCCCTTCTCTGGTGAGTGATTTTGCTAGTAAGTCATCAACATAATCTTCCATCATAGTATGCATCATGTCATGGAAGATGGTGATCATTTCTCTTTGATAGGTTGCTCCTGCATTCTTGAGACTGAAAGGCATTACATTCGAGCAATATGTGCCCCATGGACAGGTGAAGGCTGTCTTATGTTGATCTTGTGGTACGATCTTTATCTGATTGTATCCTGAAAAGCCATCCATAAGTGAAAGTATGGCATGTCTCGCTGTCAGATCCACTATGATGTCGATATTTGGAAGGGGGAAGTCATCCTTAGGACAGGCCTTATTCAGATCTCTGAAGTTAGTACAAATGTGGATGCCCCCTTTTGGTTTGCCGACAGGCACAATATTGGAGATCCATTCTACATAATCAATTGGTCTAATGAAACCAACATCTAGGAGTTTCTTGAGTTCTGTTTTGACTAGTACTGCAATCTGAGGATGCATCTTACGAAGCTTTTGCTTGATAGGTTTGGCTCCTTCTACTACGGTAAGGTGATGCATGACTAAATCAGGATCAAGCCTAGGCATGTCTGCATATGACCATGCAAAGTTGAACTAGCGTGTCTAGAAGAATTCTATAAATTTAGGTTGTTCCTCTAGAGTGAGAAGAGATGCCAGATGTATGAGATGAGGATTTTCAGGAGTCCCCACATTGTATTCTTTGGTTTCCTCGATGAGAATCGTTGATCATTCCTGTTGTGTACTAGCAGGGAGAATGTCAAACCCTTCATCCTCAGGCGCCTCAGAGAGGTTTTCACCATTGGATACGCTCTTTCTTTTTACTTTTGTCAGATCAAACAGTGCCACAGTGTGGTTTTCACTGGAAGATCCATGTTTTATTGTTATATTTTTGCAGCTGAAAGGTTTGGCATCCGCCTTGAAGTATGCTGCGCTATTAAGTTCAATGGCGAATCCAGCTTTGTGATCCACACTTGGTAGGTTATCTCTTAATTCCAAAAAGTCAATGATGGCCTCATCGTTTTGGAAAAAGTCAAGGCATGGGGAATTTGGTTGGTTCCATTCGATGAGTTCGGGGTGGATAATGGGCATTACTTCATCGATTAGGTTAAGTGCATTAGATGTATTAGTGAGGGTTAAGACGTTATGGTGAAGGTTGTTAATGGTACTCTCCCTGTCAGAATCAGGCGTAGGATGAGACGTAGGGTCTGTGGAAGATGTTTCCAGTTCAGGAACCCAAGTGGTCTTTATCTGTGCTTCTCCGTAAACAAGGATGTCTTTGTGTGGTGGAGGTGGTGATGTGTCTTCCTCATCTGAAGTGTTAAGCTGTACAGAATCAAATTCCCACTCATGTGAGTTGGTCTCTGAGTCACTTTCTAGCATCCGATTACTATACCATACTGGGATGTCTTTTGAGTTAAATATTGCAGGTGTGATTGGTTGATGTACCTTTGTAGTGATCGGTGCTGCAGGAAGGTCGATGGGGATAAAAGAATCTGGTACGGGGAGTATCGGTAGTGTTGACTCAGTGGCTTCTGCTGGAACTTCTGGTGCCATAGATGCTACTGCAGGTTCTGATATAGTTGTTGTTGCTAATGGTGCTGCTGATGGGATTACGGGTTCGTTTGGTGGGATGAGTGGCATTGGTGATGGTTGTGTTGGGATTCTGAGCCTCGGTGGGGTAGTTGTGATGGTGGTCGATGTCGCTTTGATAATAAAAGGTTTCCTCTTTGCAGTAGGCTGATATAGTGGTTTGCTAGGTTTTCCTTTGAATTTGAGTTTAGGAAAGTTCTCTTTTTCAAAGCCTAGGCCTGTATTACCTTTGGGCTTTAATTCTGGCAGCAGAGGTTCATGTCGTCCTTGTTTGCAACATCCCAAAGCACTCTGACCATCATACCCCATTCTTTGCATAATGAGGAGACCTTTGCCATATTGCTCTATAGGGAGTCTGACTTGCGGTATATCAGTGGTGATGGGATCTTTATAGATCCACTTCGCTAAGTCCTCATCTTGGGTTTCTTCTTCTTGACTCTTTCCGAGGATGAAAGGCATCAAAGCACATGCAGGCGTGATTAGTGGTTGCTGGAGTAACTGCTGTGGTTTACCATGTGTTTGAGGAGAAGTGGGCATTTGTCCCACACAAAAGAGTTGACTCAAGTTGTAATCCCCAGGACCTTCCTCTGCTATCTTCATCTTAAGCTTTTCTTGCTTCGGTATAGTGGTGTTCGAACTGGCAAGAGAGGTGGGACTTATATATGATGTGGAGGAAATGGCTTCTCTATTATTAGGAACGGTAATCTCTGGTTGATGGCTGATATTATGGCAATATGCAAAGGGATTGGCATCGCCCAGGATTGTGATCTCTACACCATTATGTGGGAACTTGATACATTGATGGTAGGTAGATGGAATGGCTTGCATGGCATGTATCCAAGGTCTTCCTAACAATAGATTGTATGGCGGAGGAAGGTCCAAAACCTGACAAATGATGTGTTTTACCACGGGGCCTACTCGGATTGGTAGTACCACAACTCCTTTGGATGACCGCTCTGCATCGTCATAGGCTTTGATTGTGATCTTCTTACGAGGATCCACTGATTCTACCGCATATCCCAATGCTGTGACCAACTGTAGTGTACAAATATTCAGGCCTGCTCCATTATCTATCAAGACTTGCTTGATCCTATGCTGGTTGATAAAGCCTTCAATGTGTAGTGAAGCGTTATGAGGTTGCTGGAAGGAAGAGTTGTCACTTTCGGAAAAAGTGAGACAAGGTGATGACTTTAGACTTCCAACCATGGCTTGAAATTGGTCTGTATTCAGATTTGCAGGGACTGACGCCTCTTGGAGTGCTTGATCCAAGATAGTTTTATGAGAGGGTGATAGGCGCAATAGCTCTAAAATGGATATAAGCGTAGGCATTTTATCTAATTTTTCCACAAGATTGTACTGCTTTGGGATGGAGGTGGTGCCTTGTGGAGCTGCCTTTATGGTAACCTTACCGCGACGTGTAACAACATTGCAATTTGAGTTGGGATTTTTGAAGGTTATGGTTGCAACTTGTTCACTGGCATCATACAGATGATTTACAGTGTAATTATACGCAGCCTGCCTATAATCTATGGTATCAGTGCCTCGCCTGGAAGTGGAAGGACCTCTTTGATCTTGTGATGGAAGTGGATTTTTGAACATCAGATGATCATTATTTGTTGTTTTTGGGTCATGTCCTTCAATTTCAATTTCTCCTCAGTCAATAAGATCCTGAATAAGATCTTTTAATCGGTGACAATTACTTGTCTTGTGTCCTCTTCCTTGATGGAATTCACAGTGTTCAGTATCTCTCCACCATGCGGGTTTGACCTAAGGCTCATAGTTTGATAGTTTAGGTAGAGTGACCAAATTTTGAGAAATGAGTTGTCGCAATACTGTTTCAATGGGTTCCCCTAAGGGAGTGTATGTTCATTTCTATTTTTGTTGACGAGGTCTAGGTTCATCATGAGATGTGATGCGACCTTGATTGGAAGGAACATTTGTGTTATTCTGAGGTGGAGGATTTTGTCCTACAAACCGAACCACAGGTTGTGCATTTTGGATAGTCCGGGCATCCACAACCCCATCATTGATGATATTCTTGTTTTTATTCCAGAAGTTTGGTTTATTGCTATTGAAGCGTGGGTGAGGACCATCTTTTGGTTCATTATAGATTTTGATGAGTCCTTTCTTGATAAGTGCCCTTTCACATTTCAAACCCTTGGTGATCATATCATTAAAAGAGTCTGTGTCTTTGACATCCAGGTGAAATTCCATTTCTTCGTTTAAGTTGGAAATGAATATTTCCACTAGTTCTCGTTCAGGTAACTGAAGAGAACGTCTGCTAGACATTTGGCACCATCGTTGTAGGAATACTGAGAATAGTTCACTTGGTTTTTGTTTAGTGTTGCATAGATCAGCCATGGTAATGTCGCATTCAATGTTATGAGAGTAATGAGCTAGAAACTTCTAGATGAGTTCCTCAAATGTTCTAATGCCACCTGGTAGTCGGGAAAACCATGATGTGGTTGTTCCTCCCAAGCTTTGGGGAAAAAGGTGCATTAGGTATGTGTCTTCATATGCCACTTCGAGACAAGCAGAATGAAATTCTCTGACATGATCATAGGGATCTCCCTTTCCTCTATATTTTTCAAATTTGGGTGTTTCGAATCCTCGTGGAAAGGGTGGCATATAAAGATTCCTATCAAAAGGATAGGGACAGATGTCATTGAGTGAGAATTGGTTAGTCTTGACACCACTATGAAGTTGTTGGGCGAGATTCTCGACTTGTTGCCGCAACATCTCCATTTCATTTGGAGGAGGTGGTGGGTTACCTCGAGGAATGTTATATCTGATGGGATTTCTACCTCTTTCCTCTTCATGGCGACTTTGTCTTTCTGATGCTTGTCTTAATTGGGCAAGATCAAAGTCAGAGGGGAGTTTTGCTCCTTCTTGAGCGAGTTTTAAGAAGTGAGCATCTGCATTGCTCCTGAGTATTTTGTCAAACAATCTGTTAAAGAGAGGGTTATGCTGAGCCCTTTCTATTGTTGTAGGAGTGGGAGTACTTGGGTTTTCATCATTTGCATTTCCTCCAAGTGCTTCTTGAAATTCATTGAGATTTTCCTCTTCTTCTTCTTCCATTTCTATTTCTCATTGCCTTGACTATGATCGGGTTTGGGCCATTTTGTTTACAAGCTTTTGTTGAAGTTGTGTGAAAATGATGATGAGTTTTTGATGAAATGAAAGATTGATGGTTGGTGAATTGTGTTGCATGTAGATCTCTAGCACTTTTAAGGTAGATGTAACTAAAATTCCTTCTTTGAATTGCTTGCTTGTTTTGATAAGGTTGGATGTGATAAGGTGTAGAGAAATCTAAGATGTGTTACATATTTAACTACCTAGTAATGAGAGGATTCACTCATGAACTAGTTTTAACCTGCGTAGATGTGTCTCTTAGGATGAGCTTATCCTAGATGTAGAAACAATCTAGAAAGTGATGTGATGTGTTTGATTCAAGCAATATCTAAAAGAGAACTTTGGGACAAGAACCTCTTAATGTTTTGAGAGTTTGGAATGAATTGATGATGAAGTGATGATGTATGAATAAGATGATGGATGAAATGTTTTCAACTTCAATAAAAACTTTGTGTCATAAATGGAACAAATTCTACCTCTTCCCTTTCGGGCATTGGTGGCACTTCTTGAGTTGTGTTGTATGTGATACAGACGTTTGGAAAAAAGTTGGGATTAATCTTACCTCCTTGGTTTTTGTGATAACTTAGAGCTCTATATTGCATAAAAGCTCTGCGGTTCAATGATTCTGAATCAAATTCATTTGTTTTGCCTTGAAGGTAGAGATGCATGTGACGTAGAAAAACTCTATGAGAGACAAAGATTTGTCTATTGATATAGAAGAATTTCCTCCTTTTGATCAAAGCCTTTGAGCTTAATGGTCTTCTTTTCAAGTTGATATTCTAATGATGCTTCTTCTTTCACAAGATGTGAAGAATGGTCATAAAATTTGTCTCTTTGTTGTTTGCACTTTGTTTTTGATGTGTTTGTTTGTTTTGAAAAATGTTTGGTTGGATGAATACTTTTGTTTTTCTTTTGGGAAGTGATTTTTCTGATTTTTCTTTAACAAGAAAACAAAGCAAGCACACAAACACAAGAATGTAGCCTCAAAGGCACAAATGAGTATGGGTCTAGATCAACCCAATCCTTGGACTTGTATATGACCCTTCCTTTAGATGTATTTTAAGGTGTATTTCCAAAACCTGAAGTTGGCTCAATTTGTACTTGGTCTTGACTAGCATGAAGACATTTCAAACACTTTTTATCCCTATGGTCAAGTGGCCAGTTGTGATAAATTTAGCCCACATCTTGATATTTCTTCGACTTTGGTACTACATACCTTATGAATCCTACCGTGGCAGGTAAGGATGTGATATACTAAGTCTTGCACGAGCATAACAAATAGATGATCCCTATGATGGGGGAGTCACCACTTTTATCAAGCCACAAGTGACTTTTCAAAAAGCTATGTTTCTACTCAAGGAAATATGTATGGTGAGTATCTTGGGAGCAAAACCATCTATGCTCTTGCACTAAATTATATCGCAAATATCCTCAATCAATAGAACAGGTGGGCTACTACTTAAAGGTGTTTAGTCATGTTTGATGTTTTTGGACATAAGGTCATTCTGCAGTGACTCACTTAAGAGCCTTGTAACTGGTGGTGGGGCCCATTTGTCCTTTTGGCCAGTTACACTGTAGGAATAGCTATACCCAAGGCTACAACTTTCGCTCTCACCTGATTTCTATAGCGGCTCGAAGGATTTACCGCTCAAGGTCGTTCCCAACTGTATCGATCCCTTGGCAAGCCTCTCCTAAAAAGATAAAATTTGAGTGTTACTAACACTTTTCTCTTGCACCTAGGACTACGAAAGCCAAGGGAGAGGATAGTGTGTGTTAGAAGTGGGACCACTCAACTGACCTTCTGCACAAGCGTGCCAAACACAAAAAACACTTTGTTCTTTTTAATCCATCATCGCAATGTGGTCTAACTATTTGGAGATGTTGCTCCAAAAATCATGATGTTCTTTTTAACTTTCAAAGGCAATATGTTTTGTAAACTAGGAATGGGAAGTCCTGGTCAACTTAACAAAAAAGCACGTTTTGCATAAAGTAAATGGCTTGTGCAAATTTGAGATAGGTTGATTGTGAATTTTATTTGCACCAAAATTTTGAAGTGTGGATTGTAAATTTTAAGTTCGAATTGATGCAAGGAAATAAAATTGTTGATTTTAAGCCCCAAAAGAAAATGAGTCCTAACTTGCAATGAAAGCAAATGTTTCTTTTGTTCAATTTTTAATGCACCAAAAGACGAGTGACCCTAACTAGAAAACAAGGAAAATTTATTTTCGTTCAAGTTTTAAAAGCACCAAAAAGACAAGTTTGTGATTTTTTTTATGGTGAGTTTTAAACCTACACAAACAACAAATTGTTAGTAAAATCTATGTCCAAGGGGGGGCTTCCATAAGCCTAAAATTTTCACTTTTTCGGTTACAAGGCGATTTTTATGACATTCTGTTACAATAGCTGTAGCATCCTAAAATTGCAACACTTGCAATTTCGACTGCATTTGGGTCTTCACGATGGCGGCGCAATGTTGAACCTGAATGGAGACCCCGAAACCTGTTTACGACACCAAAAACTGCATTTTTCTGCACCCTGGCCTGATCCCTCCTTGCACCCTGTTGTCTCGAGAGGTGGGACCATGGCACCCAGCGCCCTGGTCCTTCAGGACAAGGGTGCCCAGCGCCCTAGTCCCCCAAGACCATGGCGCCAAGCGCCCTAGTCCCTGGCCCTATTTTGGGCCCGGTCTCTTTTGGGCATCGAGTCTTTAAGTTTGCAATTCGGGAAATAATGTTTCCTGGTCGGCCTAAGGTCGAGAAAATCAGTCTATCAGCCCTAATTGACAAGTATATAAACTACATTTCCCCTCCCATTTGAGGATGTAGAGGAAGACATATGTGTGCAAAAGGCGGAAGCGATATTCAAACATTCAAACATTCAAGCATTCAAGCATTCCTTCAAGCAATTGAGCATTCTAAGTCTCCATTCAAGGCTAAGTGTTGCATTCAAGACAAGGATTCAACCATTGAAGAGGAGATCACATACAACATACAACATACTACATACATTACACCTTCGCATGTAAGAATACAAACATTCTTACAACAAGGTATCAGTACTTGTTTACATTACAAACATTTACATTTACAACATTCTCATTTCTTGGTTAATTCTAAAATCGGGGTTTGACCTAAAGGCAAACCCCTCATCCCTAACCCCCCAATCGTCCTCTCTTTTCTGTGTGTAGGTTGCAGGTACGCGGCTGTAATTGAAGATCTGGAATCCTTGTGTAGAGACGAACAGATCCCCCTTCATTTCGCGGATTTTTCGGAGGACCGTGTGCACGCCGGGTGCCATCGTCCCGTCAACTTTCGCTCAAATTTGCAGAACAGCATCGTCTCAACATTTTACTACTAATTCCAGGTCCGCAGCTTCATCACATATCCCTATCTCTGTTTATAAGTGAATCTTTCTTGCTTCTACATGCATTCCTAGTTCAATCTTTCTATCTACATTCTTTACAAAAGAGGGTATCCTTGATGTCACAACCCTTGAAACTCATTTAGAATCCAATCTTGCATTGCATGGGATTGGATCTCGTGGGTTTCAACCCCTCTTTTGAATGTAAAGTCTCTCCTAAGTGAAAACCATCAACCCTAGTGACTCTCCCTTCTCTCTCCTTGGAGTTGGGGAGGGGAGGACAACTAGGGTTCAATTTTTCCGCTTTACATTTTGGTGAACCCGACGTGAACATCCTCATTCTGATTATTCATGGTTAGATCTGAAAATTTTGCTTTCCTAATTATATTTCCATGTTTGATCTTTTGCAAATTTTAGAGGTTGATTGCATAAAAACCCTAATTTTTTTTTTTAAGTAATTAAACTTGTGAAATGTTTAATTGTTAATTCTTGTTTCAGATCTACCCTTCTATTGCAAATTGTCAATTCATATTTGTGCTTTAATTCTGAAAATTAAGTGGTTAAATGTCAAAACCCTAATTTTTAAAACCTTCTTGATTCAACCTTTCACTAATAATTTCATTGATCAAAACACTTCCAAATCGGCTGTAACTTTGGATTCCGCAATAAAATCACAATATCTTTCATCCCTGAAAATTTGGAAAAAAGTTGCGAGGACCATGTGCACCCCGAGCGCCCTCGTCCCCGACATTTTTTCCGAAATTTCGGGAGCTAGATCTTATTGTATTTTTCTGCTAAAATCCAGAATTTTGGCTGATTTTATCAAATTTAACACTTTCAAAATTAAAGTCAAAGTTGGTCTAGCGATTGCTTGGATTGAGGCTTCTAATCATTCAAAAATTGTTCAAATTAAAATTCATATCAAAATTGTGTTTCTTACTATCCTAAATCTAAAAAGTGTGTTAGCATTCATTCGAAATTTCAGTGCTTTATTCAAATTTTTACAATTTGTGACTTTTGAAATTAAGTGTTTAATTGCGGCAACTTTGATTTCCGCTTCCAAATTTGAATTTTGCATGAAATTGAGTCATTTTTTTAAATTTCAAAGCCTGCATTGGTTTCAGCATTCCCTCTAAAATCATAAAATTCAAAATTTCAGTTTCCCTCTCTTTTTCAAATTCAAAATTTGCATTTTTCAACAATCTTGGTAGGGTTCAATTTTGAGATTGCAACTTTAATTTAGCCTATCTACAGATCGTAAAATCACTCAATTTTTTCAGATTAGCTTTAAAATCATCATAACTTTCATCTCTGAAAATTTCGAAAAAAGTTACGAGGACCGTGTGCACTCCGTTCGCCACGGTCCTGGACATTTTTTCCGAAATTTTGGGAGATTGTCCTGATTGCATTTAACAGCTTAAATCTAGGAGATTGGCTGATTTTATTGAAATTTGCTACCTCTAAAATTCAAAATCTCCTCTCTCTTTTTAGTGCATGAGTTTTACAACAATAAGCCCCACTTACACTATTCCTGTTAGACGAAGCCTTAGAATTAAGTCTTTCCAAGGTGTAATTACCGAGGAGATGGAACCTAATTTGAATGACCTTTTTAACGAGGACATGGGTAATTCCTCTAATCCTCTTAATGATGAAGAAGCTCTCCATGAGGTTTCTGTAGAACAACTTTCAAAATTGGATAACCAATTTGATGATTTTCGACAATGGATGTCTCAAGAATACCCCTATAGTCAAGCTCTTCCCTTAATTGAGGGTCTAAAACGTATGGTTCAAAGTGATAAGAATGGAATTGATATTTTGTGTGGTATTGCACACATTGTGGATTCGAATGTGATGCCTATGAAGAGTTGTGCTGAAACTTTAGGTTATACACAACCTCCTACTCAAGTTAATCATTCTATTCCTTTGACAACTCCTATTGCTAGTATGACTACTTTTACATCAAACATAATGACTACTTCAATACAAGACATTCCTCCTATGATCGCTAGTCATGGGGGCAATCCTTCTTCCTCAATCAACCCTCTTCCTTCATTCAATCCAACTTCTTCATTCATTGCTTCAATGAGTGTTCCTATTATATCTCCACAAATAAACATGACACAAGGGGGCAATTCATTTAACCCTTCCATTCCTCCTTGTAGTGTTCCTCCTTTCCAATCATCTCCTATAACTAACTATCATGGTGTCCCACCACCTTACTCTCAATCAATACCTTCTTTCAATAACATAATACCTCCATCACAATCTAACACGTCTAATATGAACTCTTCGACTGGAGCGACCATTAACAATCTTACACAAATTGTCTCTTCTTTACAACAACAAATTGCCTCTATGAATCAATCTAAGTTTAGTGTGCCCACATTTGATGTTGCGAGCCCACTCTCTCTTGACATTGTTCGAGCTATCCCCCCTAAACATGTTGAAATTCCACATTTGGAGCTTTATAATGGTAAGGGTGATCCTCTAACACATGTTAAGACCTTTCAAACAATATGTACTGATTTTGCTTATGACCAAAGGTTGCTTGCAAAACTGTTTACTAGAACATTAAGAGATAAAGCCCTACAATGGTATTGCTCGTTGCCTTCCTATTCTATTACTTCTTTCGAACAACTGGCAAATGCTTTTATTCAACAATTTCAAAACAATATAAGTCCTAAAGGTACTTTGATTGATTTAATGCATTGTAAACAAGGTGTTAAAGAAAAAGTGACTGATTTCATTGGTAGATATAAGCATTTGTATGCTCAAATTTCTTTTCCAGTACCTGACAATGATATTCAAAGAATCTTTATTTCTAATTTACAAAAAGATATTAGAGAAAAACTTCTATTTTCTGAGTTTACTTCTTTCCAACAGTTGTGCGCAACTCTTCACAATTATCAACTGACTGTGAGTCAAATGGAACAAGCAAATCCTATGGCTCCGAGTGATAAGGGTGATAGTAGTCAACAACCATTTGGGAAGTTTAAACCAAACAGAGAGTCCATTAAATTCAATGAAAACATCATCAACAACAATGTGAATGCGGCATCAGGTGTGCCTCCTATTTCTAAGTTTTTCAAGAAAGAAAGAAAGTTCACTCCTTTGAATGAATCATTGCATAGTATTATGAATAAGTTATTGGAACAAAATGTGCTTACCCTTCCTCCTATAAGGCAAATAGATCCTGTAAAGATTAATTCACCCTATTTTGATAACAAATCTTTTTATCAATTTCATCATCATCCTGGGCATGATACTGAAAAATGTTTTGCTTTAAAGGGTAAAATTCAAGATTTGATTGATAATAATACTATCTCTGTTTCTGGTGTGAATGATAAAGGCAACACATCTGTAGCTCCTCCTAACCAAAATCTTAATATTTTTACTAATCCATTGCCTTCTCATACCTCTGACGCGATTGATACTAATGATTCCTCTATTTCACCTGATGATCTTGTGTCTATGACTCCGAATGTGATTAACTTTGTAGAGCAGCAGAAAATCCCTAAAGAACCTTCCATCACCTTTGATTCCAGTGAAACTATCAGGGCACCTGATGGTCCTTTATATATAGTTGAAAAAGTCAAGAATACACCTTGTCGTGGAGTGCTTATTGATCCTTCTTGTATGGTTAATATCATTACTGAAGAATTTCTTTTTACTTTGCAAATGAATGAAGTGATCTATGATGAAACAAATGTGGTTGTGAAACTATTTGATGCATTTTCTTCTCCTGCAATTGGTTCTATTACATTACCTATTGAGGTCCATAACAAATCCCTTGATTTGGACTTTGCTATTATTCCATCGTCCGAACAATTTCGTGTGAAGCTAGGCTATCCTTGGCTGTCTTCCATGAAAGCTATTGCTTCTCCTATTCACAAGTGTTTGAAATTTCCCCATAATGGTGAAGTTGTTACTGTCAATCATAGTCTCTTTAAACCAGCTGAAAGAACTTCTAGCATTCCTATTGATTACTTTTGGCCTAAACAATTCCAATCTCTTCCTCCGCGAAGTGATCATCTTTTCAAATCTTATCAAAAGTGGAAAAAAGATATGATCCTATCTCTAAGTGAACCTAGAACACCCAAACTTGACATTCCTATCGTTCTTGAGAAGGAAGTTCTTCCCTTGAAAGATAAAACTAATGTCTTTCCTCAAGAAGATTCCCAACCCATCCCTATGAATGTGACTATGCCTATATCTAATAAACTTCCTAAAAGTAGACCTTTACCTCCTCGTCATGATGGACTTGGTCTCCTTCCTAAACCAAGTATTCCTCCTTTGTATGGAGCAGTTCCTCCTCCTTCCTCTTATGGAGAGAAGAGACCTTCCTCTTCTCCTATTGTTCAACCTAAGAGACCACAACCTAAACACCCAAGTGATAAGGATGAGAACATTCCTCCTCCTCAATCTCCTCAACTTCCTACTAAGACTAGACGAAATCGTTCTGCATGTGAACGCCAACGAAAGCATCATCTTAGAGATCAGGCAGTTGCTTCTCAAACTTTGCAATCCCCAAAAACACCTTCAGATAGTATTATTCCATTTTCTCCTCAGCCGACGATTGAGCCGAAATCTCCTAAACATAAGATGCATGATGGCCTTGATCCTGTGCGAGTTAAAGATCCTATTTTTATACATCTTGATGATGATATAGATGAAAATGTTATTCATGATGAAAATGTTACTCCTATTCATTCTGATAGTGAGGATGAATATGTTGATGTTGATAACCATTTATCTAACGAATTTTCTAAAGCACTTATCCTAGCTCCTAGATAAGAACAATGTGGCTTGGGGTATGAACATAGCTCTTGTTTGGATCTTGTGATAGCTCCATCTACTGTGTTGGATGTTCCTCCTCTAGCGTGTTTCCTACCTTCCCAAAATATTGATCAGCAAGATTGGGGGGTAGATGACATGCTAGACTAGTTCATTAGCATAGCAGACTCTCTTCTCCTCTCTTAATCTCTTTTGTTACTTCTTCTATGTGTTATTCTCATTCTTCTATTTGTTGTCCTTAGTGTTGTCTACTAGAGGACGATGCAAAACATTGAGATCTCTTTTGGTCTCTCTCATGTTGACTCAAAAGACACATGTGTTCCCTTCTTCTAAGTGACCTTCCTTGATTGGGAAATGAAGAACAATTATGCATACATATATATGATATACATGAATTATCATATAGCATACTAACCCCGAGGAAAGCGAAGTCACCTTGTGCTTTGTGTTTTGTGTCTATTATCCTTGGGCTTATCTCACACTTGGGGGCTAAATCCTTGTGATAGCGTGCTCCTTTCTCATTTCTTATATGTATCACTACCTTAAAGCAATCACCCCCGGTGAGGCGTGTGCGATCTCTTTAACGTAGGGCGGCATACATCCCGTCCATATCTTTTCAAGATACTTGAAAATTTCTTGACAAATTTAGCTTTGCCTTGAAAATTTTTGATATCTTTCTTGCATGACTCATAGTGAGGGAACCTTACTACTGACAGTCATGGTTCTCCCTCGTGATCTTCCCTTTTTACTTTGTCAATCAAAGTCATAAGATCCTTAGTCCACTGGGGGCTTAGTGTATCTTGCCTCCTTGACGTGGTGAAATTTTTTCAATGTTGTTTCCTTGTACTTTACCGCAAGTATCAGCGTATGCTTATACTCCCGCTAAAGTGGGGGCTAAATGTAGCATCCTAAAATTGCGACACTTGCAATTTTGACTGCATTTGGGTCTTCACGATGGCAGCGCAACGTTGAACCTGAATGGAGACCCCAAAACCTGTTTACGACACCAAAAACTGCATTTTTCTGCACCTCAGCCTGATCCCTCCTTGCACCCTACTGTCCCGGGAGGTGGGACCATGGCGCCCAGCGCCCTGGTCCTTCAAGACTAGGGCGCCCAGGGCCCTGGTCCCCCAGGACCATGGCGCCCAGCGCCCTGGTACTTGGCCCTATTTTGGGCCCGGTCTCTTTTGGGCATCAGGTCTTTAAGTTTGCAATTCGGCAAATAATGTTTCCTGGTCGGCCTAAGGTCGGGAAAATCAGTCTATCAGCGCTAATTGACAAGTATATAAACTACATTTCCCCTCCCATTTGAGGAGGTAGAGGAAGACATATGTGTGCAAAAGGCGGAAGCGATATTCAAACATTCAAACATTCAAGCATTCAAGCATTCCTTCAAGCAATTGAGCATTCTAAGTCTCCATTCAAGGCTAAGTGTTACATTCAAGACAAGGATTCAACCATTGAAGAGGAGATCACATACAACATACAACATACTACATACATTACACCTTCGCATGTAAGAATACAAACATTCTTACAACAAGGTATCAGTACTTGTTTACATTACAAACATTTACATTTACAACATTCTCATTTCCTGGTTAATTCCAAAACCGGGGTTTGACCTAAATGCAAACCCCTCATCCCTAATCCCCCAATCATCCTCTCTTTTTTGTGTGTAGGTTGCAGGTACGCAACTGTAATTGAAGATCTGGAATCCTTGTGCAGAGATGAATAGATCCCCCTTCGTTTCGCGGATTTTTCGGAGGACCGTGTGCACGCCGGGTGCCATCGTCCTGTCAACTTTCGCTCAAATTTGCAGAACAGCACCATCTCAACATTTTACTGCTAATTCCAGGTCCACAGCTTCATCCCATATCCCTATCTCTGTTTATAAGTGAATCTTTCTTGCTTCTACATGCATTCCTAGTTCAATCTTTCTATCTACATTCTTTACAAAAGAGGGTATCCTTGATGTCACAACCCTTGAAACTCATTTAGAATCCAATCTTGCATTGCGTGGGATTGGATCTCGTGGGTTTCAACCCCTCTTTTGAATGTAAAGTCTCTCCTAAGTGAAAACCATCAACCCTAGTGACTCTCCCTTCTCTCTCCTTGGAGTTGGGGAGGGGAGGACAACTAGGGTTCGATTTTTCTGCTTTACAATAGCACTAGTCTGTGTTTGAACAGAAACGCTATTTAACTCAAAAGCGCTGAAAGAAGGGAAAAGACAGAGAGGCAAAAGCGCTGAAAAAGGGTTAATAGTGCCAAAACAACGTCAAAAGCGCCAAAACGGTACCAAAAGCGCTGAACTTGAGACAATAGCACTATTGTAAGAACAATAGTGCTAAAAGCATAAATGTCAGTAGCACTAGAACGAGTTCAATAGCGCCAAAGCACAACCTGTGTGACATTTTCAACATTCAAACATGTTAGTTTTTACAAAAAAATGATATTTTTGGTGCTTGGATTCACGTCGGGTTCACCAAATGATGCCCTGGAAAATGGACAAGGTTAGTCTAAGAGAAACAACACAAAACACACAAGAAACCGTTAGTGTTATTTAATCAAAGACTAATCTAAACAGGCATATCAAGAGAGACACTAAAATCATGCTAATATATCTAACTAATGAGACAAAGATAATGAGGCATCTCCAAATGCCTCTTAGCATGGTCTTAGCTCCTTCTCCCTTGTTCCTCTCCTCTCCAAGTTCCAAAATAGTGTAGCTCTCAGCATCTTTTTTGCACTATGGATGCTTATGGAGGTTTGAGATTGAAATATTGCTCTAAATGTAAAATGAAAAGCTGATATTAAGCTATTGATACTAAAATGATTGATTTTATCCAAAATGACAAGATATTAGTTAATTATGCTAAAATGCTCTCTTAAAATGCCTATAGCTTGAATGCATACAAGTTTTTCAGGATCTGGTTTATGAAGAAATGGGCTCTATTTATAGGAAAAATGGAGCAATGGATGGTTGAGATTGAGCAATCTCAACAAGGGTCAGGATTGAATGATTTCAAATCCATGTGAGGGCTTTCAACCCAATCCCAGGATGAAAAGTGTCAATGTGAGATAGGTTGAGAGGAGAGGGAATAAGCATTAAATGCTTGATATGACTTTGGGAGTTAAAGTCAAGGTTAGTTGAATGAATAAACTCTTTATTCAAAGAATAAAGCTTTTATCCAATGGATAAACTCTTGTGCAAATATGAATATGGTCAAAACAATAAATGTTTGGGGGGACAAGTTTGAAATAACCATAAATGGTTATGTAAGAGCCATAAATGGTCATGTAAGAGCCATTAGTGGTCTTGGAAGACTTTGGGGGTTAATTTGTTGAACACACAAAGCATTAAATGCTTTTCAAAGACTTTGGAGTCTTTGAGAAGTGACTCCATTTTGCTTAGGAATGTGACAATAATTAGGGGATGGATTAGGCTAATTAGGAAGGGGTTAGAAGAATCTAGAAGGGGATTAGATTTTGCAAGTGGATTTGGAGGGTGAGGGAAAGTAGGATTTTATTTAAATAAAAATTTATTTATTTCAATAAATGTGTGCAAGTTGCATTTGTAGGAAAATGCAAGTGGGGGGGGGGGTAATGATTTAAATAAATGTTTTATTTAATTTATTTAAAAGAGGAAAAGGGGGATTTAATTAAATAAATAGATTTTATTTATTTAATTGAATTGTATTTGGTTTAATGAATTAATTAAAATAAATTGAATAATTTATTTAATTAATAGAAGAATGTTTGGGGATGAATTAATTAAATATTTATTTAATTAACTGATGGCTAGTGGATTTTTAATCAAATAAATAGCGAATATTTATTTAATTAAGTTGGACAGATTTGTGTGACTACAGATTGTTTCTTGAATTTTGTGTTGTCTATGGATGGATTTTTTCAACCTACGAGTGGATGTAGGATCCCTCAAATGATACTTGTCTCTAATTCTATTTTAAATTGATACAATTTGAGATATAAATATATGAATAGACATATTTTACATTTTTTGTATTGCGTGGTTGAATCAGTGATACCAAAAAATTAGGGTGGGTTGGCGAATGCTACGTGAGGCTCTATTTTTTCCCTTATGTCTCTTAATCCTTCTAAGATACATTATCTTGGATTGGTCTCTTAAGATCCCTAAGAGAAAAAGTCTGCAAAACTATGATGGAATAGTTCTTAGAGTTTATGGTAGCTATAAATGCTTTTTCTATACCTACATGTGGAAGTGGATTGATAAAATCTTTTTTTAATGAAATTGATATTGTTTAACTATGGTGAGAATAAATGTCAAAATGTTTCATTTGAGAGATATTTGTTTTCTATATATTGTGGTGTTAATTTGACTATTCCAATTAAGTGAATGCTAGGAGAGGCTTAATTTGGTCTTTGGGTCTCCCTCTCTTTCAAATCTATATCATTTTTTAGTAGCCTTGTAAGAGCCCTTAGAGAAAGAACTCCCAAAATATGATAGAGTATTTCCTGGATTTTTGGGTAACTACAAATATTTTTTCTCTAACAATTAGTAGATATAGCATCCCTCTATAATATCATCTTTTAGTTTTGTCCAAACAACACTAAATGATCATTTGAAGAACAAGTTCATTCTTGTGCAAAGCCTTATTTGAGTGTCGTGTAAATATGTCAGTAAGAATATTTTGTGTTTTGTGCATTATGGGTCCAAATAAATTGTACCAATTGGCATTGGGCTAGGCAAGTGAATGCAAGGTAGGGTCCTATTTCATTCCTTGAGTCTCCTAGTCATTATAGGCTATTATTTTAGGGTGGGTTTTTAATAACTGTAAGAGAAAAAAATTCATTTGGAGTAGTTATTAATGTTTTATGATGGTTACAATTGATTAATATAGACCAATAGTTGGAATTTATATTCCTCGATAACAATCTCTCATGGTTTTGGCAAAATTAACATTTTTATTATTGTGCCAAGAAAAAATGCATTCTTGTAAAAAGTGTCATTTTAGAGTAGTGTAAATGTGCTAAGACATTTTTTCTGGTTTCATGTTTCATTAGGTCAAACTAAAGATGCAAAAAAGTTTGGGTGGATGAATTAATTCTAGGAGAGGCCTTAATTTATTGATCAAGTCTCCTAATCCCTCCATGTTACATGAAGTATCTCTTAGAGTTTGTAATAACAAAAAGTGTTCTTTCTAGACATATAAGTGGATTTGGGCTCCCTTCATAATGAACTCTCTTATTTTTTTCAACTTGAAAACAATTGAACATGTCAAAAATCAATACATTCTTACAAAAAGTGTCACTTTAGAGTATTGTTAACATGTCAATAAACATAAAGTTTATTCCATGCATCATGAGGATGAACTGGCTATTTTAACATGTCATAGGTGCATGTGTGAATCCTAGAGGAGGGTCAAGTATATTCCATAGGTATACCAATATTTTTGTAGTGCAAATATTGTTATAGTACATTATCTAAGTGTATTATTTAGATCAAATTAAGGGGGATGAATTAGGTTCTTGATATGTGTGTGTGTGCACGTGTATGTGTATTTGTATGTTTATGTGTATGTGTATATGTGTGTGTGTTGATGTGTGTATGTATGTATGTATGGATGTATGTATGTATGTATGTATGTATGTACATGTTTATGTGTATACATATATGTACATACACACATATACATTGGGTTAGACAAGTTGATTTCCATAAACCCTTTCCATGATGTATTTAGTTAGTCTTGTTGGAAATCAATTATTTGGAACAACATTAAATTTTGTGTTTCCATTGGTCCTAATATTTGTCAAGGTATGTAGAATCAGGTTTGTCAAATCGTAGAGCATTTATTGATTTTTTAAATAAGTATATCACGAATGTTGATGCTAATAGATCAAATAAAAATATCTCAAACTTCATATTTCTTTGTAATTTTGCTACTACTTAAAAACTAATTTGTTATGGAAAAGGATCTAAGATCACTATATATAGCTTGGACCTTTTTAGATCCTTCACTACTTTGGTTTAGTTCCTTACTAACTTTTGTAGATACTTAGTTTCATACTTGTCCTTGAATAGTTCAATTTTTTGGGGGCGAAATATGCATTATATATGGCACATATTCATAAATAAGGTTTGAGGAAGGTTTTAAACATGTTTTAAATCATATCCATAGGATGAAACACCAAATTTTGAACTTTCAAGGAAGAGACATAGAATAGGTAAGGCTCTAATGGGTGTGTTCATATGATCAATAGTTACTAGTGAGGATGCTACATAGTTGTTTATTATTAATCTTCATCTTTTTGTAGGATTGTAGTAGCAAGTTAGTGGGCTATATAATGTAGTAGACATGTGTGCTTTATTTTTTTAAGTTTTTATCATAATTTCTAATGATATTATTTTTCTATTTCCATCAAGATATGTGGACCATACATTTTACGTTTGCATATAAATATCTAGACTCTATATTATGTTTTGGAATTATTATCATACTTAAATCAGTGATGTTTTAATGGATTTTCATTTAGGTGTAAGTGTTTATATACATGGATTTATATGTGTAGATCTTATATAGTAGAAAAAGATACTAATTTCATATATGAACATATGCTAATATGATTTGGCTTTCCAATAAATGTCACTAGTGACCAAGGGAAAAATTATGTTAACAAAATAGGTACTAAAATAATTTTATGATTGTAGCGTCCTAAAATTGCGACACTTGCAATTTCAACTGCATTTGGGTCTTCACGATGGCAATGCAACATGGAACCTGGATGGAGACCCCGAAACCATTTCACGACACCAAAAACTGCATTTTTCAGCACCCTGGCCTGATCCTCCTTGCACCTTGTTGTCCCTGGAGGTGGGACCATGGCGCCCAGCGCCCTGGAACCCCAGGACCATGGCCCCCAGCGCCCTGGTCCCTGGCCCTATTTTGGGCCCGGTCTCTTATGGGGCTTCGGGTCTTTATGTTTGCAAATTGGAAAATAATATTTCCTGGTCGGCCTAAGGTCGGGAAAATCAGTCTATCAGCCCTAATTGACAAGTATATAAACTACATTTCCTCTCCCATTTTGGTAGATGGAAAAAGAGGCGAAAGCGATATTCAAACATTCAAGCATTCAAGCATTCAAGCATTCCTTCAAGCAATTGATCATTCTAAGTCTCCATTCAAGGCTAAGTGCTGCATTCAAGACAAGGATTCAACCATTGAAGAGGAGATCACATACAACATACAACATACTACATACATTACACCTTCGCATGTAAGAATACAAATATTCTTACAACAAGGTATCAGTACTTGTTTACATTACAAGCATTTACATTTACAGCATTCTCATTTCTTGGTTAATTCCAAAATCGGGGTTTGACCTAAAGGCAAACTACTCATCCCTAACCCCCCAATCGTCCTCTCTTTTCTGTGTGTAGGTTGCAGGTACGCGGCTGTAATTGAAGATCTGGAATCCTTGTGCAGAGACGAACAGATCCACCTTCGTTTCGCGGATTTTTCGGAGGACCGTGTGCATGCCGGGCGCCATCGTCCCGTCAACTTTCGCTCAAATTTACAGAACAGCACCGTCTTGACATTTTACTGCTAATTCCAGGTCCGCAACTTCATATCATATTCCTATCTCTGTTTATACGTGAATCTTTCCTACTTTACATGCATCCCTAGTTCAATCTTTCTATCTACATTTCTTTACAAAAGAGGGTATCCTTGATGTCTTAACCCTTGAAACTCATTTAGAATCCAATCTTGCATTGTGTGGGATTGGATCTTGTGGGTTTCAACCCCTCTTTTGAATGTAAAGTTTCTCCTAAGTGAAAACCATCAACCCTAGTGACTCTCCCTTCTCTCTCCTTGGAGTTGGGGAGGGGAGAACGACTAGGGTTCGATTTTTCCGCTTTACATTTTGGTGAACCCGACGTGAACATCCTCATTCTGATTATTCATGGTTACATCTGAAAAATTTGCTTCCTTAATCACATTTCCATGTTTGATCTTTTTGCAAATTTTAGAGGCTAATCGCATAAAAACCCTAAAATTTTCTTTTTAAGTAATTAAACTTGTGAAATGTTTAATTGTTAATGCTTGTTTCAGATCTACCCTTCTATTGCAAATTGTCAATTCATATTTGTGCTTTAATTCTGAAAATTAAGTGGTTAAGTGTCAAAACCCTAATTTTTAAAACCTTCTTGATTCAACCTTTGACTGATAATTTGACTGATCAAAACACTTCCAAATCGGTTGTAACTTTGGATTCCGCAACAAAATCACAATATCTCTCATCCCTGAAAATTTGGAAAAAAGTTGCGAGGACCGTGTGCACCCTGAGCGCCATCGTCCCCGACATTTTTTCGAAATTTCGGGAGCTATATCTTACTGTATTTTTCTGCTAAAATCCAGAATTTTGGCTGATTTTATCAATTTTAACACCTTCAAAATTAAAGTCAAAGTTGGTCTAGCGATTGCTTGGATTGAGGCTTCTAATCATTCAAAAATAATTGAAATTAAAATTCCTATCAAAATTGTGTTTCTTACAGTTCTAAATCTGAAAAGTGTGTTGGCATTCATTCGAAATTTCAGTGTTTTATTCAAATTTTTGCAGTTTGTGACTTTTGAAACTAAGTGTTTAATTGCAACAACCTTGATTTCCACTTTCAAATTCGAATTTTGCATGAAATTGAGTCAATTTTTAAATTTCAAAACTTGCATTGCTTTCAGTATTCCTTCTAAAATCATAAAATTCAAAATTTCAGTTTCCCTCTCTTTTTCAAAATTCAAATTTTACATTTTTCAACAATCTTGGTAGGGTTCAATTTTGAGATTGCAACTTTAATTTGGCCTATCTACAGATCGTAAAATCACTCAATTTTTTCAGATTAGCTTTAAAATCATCATAACTTTCATCCCTGAAAATTTTGAAAAAAGTTGCGAGGACCGTGTGCACTCCGTTCGCCACGGTCCCGGACATTTTTTCCGAAATTTCGGGAGATTGTCCTGATTGCATTTAACAGCTTAAATCTAGGAGATTGGCTGGTTTTATTGAAATTTACTACCTCTAAAATTCAAAATCTTCTCTCTCACTTTAGTGCATGAGTTTTACAACAATAAGCCCTACTTACACTATTCCCGTTAGACGAAGCCTTAGAATTAAGTCTTTCCAA
Organism: Cryptomeria japonica; assembly: GCF_030272615.1. Classification (NCBI taxonomy): domain Eukaryota; kingdom Viridiplantae; phylum Streptophyta; class Pinopsida; order Cupressales; family Cupressaceae; genus Cryptomeria; species Cryptomeria japonica. The sequence goes on from NC_081411.1 coordinate 325,600,280, forward strand.
GGTTTAATTACTGAGGAGATGGAACCTAATTTGAATGGCCTTTTTAATGAGGACATGGGTAATTCCTCCAATCCTCTTAATGATGAAGAAGCTCTCCATGAGGTTTCTGTAGAACAACTTTCAAAATTGGATAATCAATTTGATGATTTTCGACAATGGATGTCTCATGAATACCCCGATAGCGAAGCTCTTTCATTAATTGAGGGTCTAAAATGTATGGTTCAAAGTGATAAGAATGGAATTGATATTTTGCGTGGTATTGCACGCATTGTGGATTCGAATGTGATGCCTATGAAGAGCTGTGCCGAAACTTTGGGTTATACACAACCTCCTACTCAAGTCAATCATTCTATTCCTTTGACGACTCCTATTGCTAGTATACCTACTTTTACATCAAACATAATGACTACTTCAACACAAGACATTCCTCCTATGATCACTAGTCATGGGGGCAATCCTTCTTCTTCAATTAACCCTCTTCCTTCATTCAATCCAACTTCTTCATTCATTCCTTCAATAAGTGTTCCTATTATATCACCACAAATGAACATGACGCAAGGGGGCAATTCGTTTAATCATTCCATTCCTCCTTGTAGTGTTCCTCCTGTCCAATCATCTCCTATGACTAACTATCATAGTGTCCCACCACCTTACTCTCTACCTTCTTTCAATAACATAACACCTCCATCACAATCTAACACGTTTAATATGAACTCTTCGACTGAAGCGACCATTAACAATCTTGCACAAACTGTCTCTTCTTTACAGCAACAAATTGCCTCTATGAATCAATCTAAGTTTAGTGTGCCCACATTTGATGTTGCGAGCCCACTTTCTCTTGACATTGTTCGAGCTATCCCCCCTAAACATGTTGAAATTCCACATTTGGAGCTTTATAATGGTAAGGGTGATCCTCTAACACATGTTAAGACCTTTCAAACAATATGTACTGATTTTTCTTATGACCAAAGGTTGCTTGCAAAACTGTTTACTAGAACATTAAGAGATAAAGCCCTACAATGGTATTGCTCGTTGCCTTCTTATTCTATTACTTCTTTCGAACAACTTGCAAATGCTTTCATTCAACAATTTCTAAACAATATAAGTCCTAAAGTTACTTTGATTGATTTAATGCATTGCAAACAAGGTGTTAAAGAAAAAGTGACTGATTTCATTGGTAGATATAAGCATTTGTATGCTCAAATTTATTTTCCAGTGCCTAACAATGATATTCAAAGAATATTTATTTCTAATTTACAAAAAGATATTAGAGAAAAACTCCTGTTTTCTGAGTTTACTTCTTTCCAACAGTTGTGCGCAACTCTTCACCATTATCAACTGACTGTGAGTCAAATGGAACAAGCAAATCCTATGGCTCCGAGTGATAAGGGTGATAGTAGTCAACAACCATTTGGGAAGTTTAAAACGAACAAAGAGTCCATTAAATTCAATGAAAACATCATCAACAACAATGTGAATGCCGCATCAGGTGTGCCTCCTATTTCTAAGTTTTTCAGGAAAGAAAGAAAGTTTACTCCTTTGAATGAATCATTGCATAGTATTATGAGTAAGTTATTGGAACAAAATGTGCTTACCCTTCCTCCTATAAGGCAAATAGATCCTGTAAAGATTAATTCACCCTATTTTGATAACAAATCTTTTTTTCAATTTCATCGTCATCCTGGGCATGATACTGAAAAATGTTTTGCTTTAAAGGGAAAAATTCAAGATTTGATTGATAATAATACTATCTCTGTTTCTGGTGTGAATGATAAAGGCAACACATCTGTAGCTCCTCCTAACCAAAATCTTCAGATTTTTACTGATCCATTGCCTTCTCATACCTCTAATGCGATTGATACTACTGATTCCTCTGTCTCACCTGATGATCTTGTGTCTATGACTCCAAATGTGATTAACTTTGTGGAGCAGCAGAAAATCCCTAAAGAACTTTCCATCACATTTGATTCCAGTGAAACTATCAGGGCACCTGATGGTCCTTTATATATAGTTGCAAAAGTCAAGAATACACCTTGCCGTGGATTGCTTATTGATCCTTCTTGTATGGTTAATATCATTACTGAAGAATTTCTTTTTACTTTGCAATTGAATCAAGTAATCTATGATGAAACAAATGTGGTTGTGAAACTATTTGATGCATTTTGTTCTCCTGTAATTGGTTCTATTACATTACCTATCGAGGTCCATAACAAATCCCTTGATGTGGACTTTGTTATTATTCCATCATCCGAACAATTTCGTGTGAAGCTAGGCTATCCTTAGCTATCTTCCATGAAAGCTATTGCTTCTCCTATTCATAATTGCTTGAAATTTCCCCATAATGGTGAAGTTGTTACTGTCAATCATAGTCTCTTTAAACCTGCTGAAAGAACTTCTAGTGTTCCTATTGATTACTTTTGGCCTAAACAATTTCAATCTCTTCCTTCGCGAAGTGATCATCTTTTTAAATCTTATCAAAAGTGGAAAAAAGATATGATCCTATCTCTAAGTGAACCTAGAACACCCAAACTTGATATTCCTATCATTCTTGAGAAGGAAGTTCTTCCTTTGAAAGATAAAACCAATGTCTTTCCTCAAGAAGATTCCCAACCCATCCCTATGGATGTAACTATGCCTATATCTAATAAACTTCCTAAAAGTAGACCTATACCTCCTCGTCATGATGGGCTTGGTCTCCTTCCTAAACCGAATATTCCTCCTTTGTATGGAGTTGTTCCTCCTCCTTCCTCTTATGGAGAGAAGAGACCTTCCTCTTCTCCTATTGTTCAACCTAAGAGACCACAACCTAAACACCCAAGTGAAAAGGATGAGAACATTCCTCCTCCTCAATCTTCGCATCTTCCTACTAAGACTAGACGAAATCATTCTACACGTGAACGCCGATGAAAGCGTCGTCTTAGAGCTCAGGCAGCCGCTTCTCAAACTTTGCAATCCTCAAAAACACCTTCAGCCAGTATTATTCCATTTTCTCCTCAGCCGACGATTGAGCCGAAATCTCCTAAACATAAGATGCATGATGGTCTTGATCCTGTGCGAGTTAAAGATCGTATTTTTATAGATCTTGATGATGATATAGATGAAAATGTTATTCATGATGAAAATGTTACTCCTGTTCATTCTGATAGTGAATATGAATATGTTGATGTTGATAACCATTTATCTAACGCATTTTCTAAAGCACTTATCCTAGCTCCTAGACAAGAACAACGTGGCTTGGAACATTAACATAGCCCTTGTTTGGACCTTGTCATAGCTCCATCTACTGTGTTGGATGTTCCTCCTCTAGCGTGTTTCCTACCTTCCCGAAATATTGATCAGCAAGATCGGGGGGTAGATGACGTGCTAGACTAGTTTCATTAGCATAGCAGACTCTTTCCTCCTCTCTTTTGTTACTTCTTCTATGTGTTATTCTCACTCTTCTATTTGTTGTCCTTAGTGTTGTCTACTTGAGGACGATGCAAAGCATTGAGATCTCTTTTGGTCTCTCTCATGTTGACTCAAAATACACATGTGTTCCCTTCTTCTAGGTGACCTTCCTTGATTGGGGAATGAAGAACAATTATGCATACATACATATGATATACATGAATTATCATACAACATACTGAGGAAAGCGAAGTCACCTTGTGCTTTGTGTTTTGTGTCTATTATCCTTGGGCTTATCTCACACTTGGGGGCTAAATCCTTGTGATAACATGCTCCTTTCCCTTCTCATTTCTTATATGTATCACTACCTTAAAGCAATCACCCCCTGTGAGGCGTGTGCGATCGCTTTAACGTAGGGGGGCATACATCCCGTCCATATCGTTTCAAGATACTTGAAAATTTCTTGACAAATGTAGCTTTGCCTTGAAAATTTTTGATATCTTTCTTGCATGACTCATAGTGAGGGAACCTTACTACTGACAGTCATGGTTCTCCCTAGTGATCTTCCCTTTTACTTTGTCAATTGAAGTTGTAAGATCCTTAGTCCACTGGGGGCTTGGTGTATCTTGCCTCCTTGACGTGGTGAAAGTTTTTCAATGTTGTTTCCTTGTACTTTACCGGAAGTATGAGCGTACGCTTATACTCCCGCTAAAGTGGGGGCTAAATGTAGCATCCTAAAATTGCGACACTTGCAATTTCGACTGCATTTGGGTCTTCACGATGGCGATGCAACACGGAACCTGGATGGAGACCCCGAAACCATTTCACGACACCAAAAACTGCATTTTTCAGCACCCTGGCCTGATCCTCCTTGCACCTTGTTGTCCCTGGAGGTGGGACCATGGTGCCCAGCGCCCTGGTCCCTGGCCCTATTTTGGGCCCAGTCTCTTATGGGGCTTCGGGTCTTTATGCTTGCAAATTGGAAAATAACATTTCCTGGTTGGCCTAAGGTCGGGAAAATCAGTCTATCATCCCTAATTGACAAGTATATAAACTACATTTCCTATCCCATTTTGGTAGATGGAAAAAGAGGCGAAAGCGATATTCAAACATTCAAGCATTCAAGCATTCAAGCATTCCTTCAAGCAATTGATCATTCTAAGTCTCCATTCAAGGCTAAGTGTTGCATTCAAAACAAGGATTCAACCATTGAAGAGGAGATCACATACAACATACAACATACTACATACATTACACCTTCGCATGTAAGAATACAAACATTCTTTCAACAAGGTATCAGTACTTGTTTACATTACAAACATTTACATTTATAGCATTCTCATTTCTTGGTTAATTCCAAAACCGGGGTTTGACCTAAAGGCAAACCCCTCATCCCTAACCCCCCAATCGTCCTCTCTTTTCTGTGTGTAGGTTGCAGGTACACGGCTGTAATTGAAGATCTGGAATCCGTGTGCAGAGACGAATAGATCCACCTTCGTTTCGTGGATTTTTCGGAGGACCGTGTGCACGCCGGGCACCATCGTCCCGTCAACTTTCGCTCAAATTTGTGGAACAGCACCGTCTCGACATTTTACTACTAATTCCAGGTCCGCAACTTCATATCATATTCCTATCTCTGTTTATACGTGAATCTTTCCTACTTTACATGCATCCCTAGTTCAATCTTTCTATCTACTTTTCTTTACAAAAGAGGGTATCCTTGATGTCTTAACCCTGGAAACTCATTTAGAATCCAATCTTGCATTGTGTGGGATTGGATCTTGTGGGTTTCAACCCCTCTTTTGAATGTAAAGTCTCTCCTAAGTGAAAACCATCAACCCTAGTGACTCTCCCTTCTCTCTCCTTGGAGTTGGGGAGGGGAGAACGACTAGGGTTCGATTTTTCCACTTTACAATGATAACTAAAAATAGATGTAGGGTTGATCACCTTTATGCTAATAGAGTAAGTGATGCATAGAATAAGAAATTAGGGATTTCGATAACCTAAATTATGTAATGAGAATATAAAAAGATAGAATGTTACAATACACTCTTTTATGGGAATTGTGCGGATGAAAATTCTACAAGAATGTATGACCAATCATAAATGATAAATAATTTATTTCCCTTTTCAACTTGTGTGTATGGGATTAATGCTACTATAAATAGAACTTGTGATACCAAATCTAAAAATATCTACTAAATTAAGATAAAGTGAAGATGAATCAATGAAAGATAAGTTCATGGAATTGGATAAATTACATGTATATATATATATATATATATGTATATATATATATATATATATATATATATATATATATATTTGTGTGTGTGTGTGTGTATATGTATATGTATATGTATATGTATCTGTATATGTATATGTATATGTACATGTATGTATATGTATCTATATATATATGTATGTATGTATATGTATACATATATACATATATATGTATATATGTATGTATATATGTATATATTTATGTATGTATATATGTATGTATATGTATGTATATACATACATATATACATGTATATGTATGTATGTATATATATACATGTATATGTATGTATGTATGTATATATATACATGTATATGTATGTATATATATATGTATGTATGTATATGTATACATATATACATATATATGTATATGTATGCATATAAATACATATATACATATGCATGTTTATATGTATATACATACATATATACATGTATACATATACATGTATATACATACATACATACATGCATACACACACATGTGTGTGTGTAACCACTCTTGACAACATTGTGCTACTTAATATAAATGGACACATTTTACAACAAGACATTTTATAGTATAGAATGACTTATGAAGAAGTATATGAAAGAATATATTTATATGCTATGAGGGTTTGAATAGAAATTATAAAAAACTTGTACACTATTAAACAATTTTGATAGAATAATTTAAGTAACTTCTCAATAATTCATGGATAGATCTTATATGCTATGAGTATAAGACGTGGGTTTGACCAAGGATTGATGTTGGTAGAGTAGAGTCACCCAACTCCAATTAGGTTGAAATTTTGAAAGGATACTATAATAGGCCAATATTAAAATTCCAAAATGGTCCCAAAGGGTTGTAGGATAAGAACACATCCCAGGAAGGATACAGTAGTCTAATATGACATAGAGGTAGACTATGATACATATAAAGAGGTGTACTAATAAAGAGAGAGACAAATCTATTCTTAACCATAAATTTATATGCACCACAAATATGGAATGCAATGAAATGAGATACTAAAATGTATATAAGATGGAAATAGCATAATAGAGTGATGGATAAGAAAATGTAATATAGAAGAAGACATAATAAAAGAGTATAGAATAAGAGTTGTGAGATATGATATATCTATAAGGAGGAACAATAGGAATATCATAAATGGAATTAAAATGTATTAAAAGACTAGTGATTTTATACAACTTGATATCAAGAGTATATAGTTGTTTATGCTATATGATATATGTAAGAGACGAATGTGTATATGTGCATATTTTAGTTTATTTATTCTATGTAATATTACATGTATTTATAGTCAACTATACATGTTCTTATCCTTTTCTCATCCCTTATGTAGTAGGATATAAATACGACATAAAAGAGCATAAGGATAGAAATTTGATATATGCTCCTTGTGATAAAAACTACATCAAATTCCTTGGCTAATGGAACAAAAAATGATGAAAAAATTGTAGACAAAATTCACAAATATACAACTAAATTTTGTGTTCATGATATACAATTATTTCTTTCCTTACCTTTAGAATTTAAGTGTATTTTAAATGTTCTCTTTTATCACTCTTATGAAATAAGGTACACAATGAAAGCCAAATTCCTAGACTATCTAGTATTTACCTCATACTAGCTGGTGTAAATGGTTTATAAAGTTTGAAATTAATGTTCTAGAACTTGGGTATTATTTCACTACGATAAGTAGTTGACTTTTATTAATCTTGCATATTGTAGTAATGATTTATAATGGAAAAATGTGAGTTTTGAGATTGTGAGTATGTGTGTGAGAATCAATGATAATGAGAATAAAAAAGATGAATAGGAATCATTCTATAAGCTAAAGCCTAAAACAAGAGTATGCCACTCATCAACAAGTTATTGTATTAAGAGATATGCATCAAGGTGACACACAATTTAATAATATACAAATTTTCTTTTATTTTTATTAAATTTCAAAACTATATTATACAATAATTTAAATATTAAACAAAGTCAATTCCTTATCATATTTTTTAAAACTATGTCTTATTTCTAAAGTTAATTGATTTCTTTACAATTCAAATTTTATAAAAGAAGATAAAATTAAAATATTTCTTTTTTACATTTAATAAATGATGTTTAAAATCTTTCAAAAACAAAATTATATATAAAAAATGTAAAAAGTTGAAAATTTGATAAGCAATATAATAATAAAATTTAAAACCCTTTTGAAACAAAATTCCATACAAAATATGACATCATAATCATAATAATTAAGACAATACTATTTACCAAAAGACGAAATTAAAATTAAACAATGAAACTTTATTCCTAACATGGTATCCAATACCTTCCTTTCCTTAATGTATAATCATTAATCTTATTATAAGAGATAAGAATTAGATGTTTCTTTATTATGACCTTTAATCTTAAAAACAAGGTAAGTATAGCGTGTTTTATTTAAAAGCATATCCCCAAGCAAGATAATGGAAGTTGAGCATAAAATAAAGTTTAAAAGCTCAAGAAAAACCAGTTAATATACCGTAATGATTAGGATTTCACATTTCCACATGCAATGCCATTTAATGCGTCAGTTGCTTGGACAAGCAATGAATTATGCCTTCTTGGAATCTAACTTTTTTGAAGTCGAGGAAGAAATCAGAGAATGGAATATCGTTCTTAAAAGAATTTAAAGATCGGCGACCAAAGAAATCTATTACTATTTAGCCCTTTAATCCCGACAACATATTACTTTTACTGCTTTAAAACCAGTTTGCCCAGCTGTTAAAGAATCGGAATTTACTTTCGCTTTGTCAGTGTGCTACGAAAGGTCTTTCACCATTCATTGCCGCTTTAATACGGAAGCGTCTATGCAGCAGCTTGAACGTATGGACAGACAAACGGAACACTCAGATTTTTTTGAACGCTTTCTCTATATACCGTATGGTTCAAGTCCCTGAATAACCATGGGTCTTTAATACCACAGTAGCAGAAGGAGAGACAAGAGTTACCTTTTGTCAAATCTTTAAGGATGTGCACTTTTTCATTCATTTATTTGAAATCATCAGTACTATTCTGCATAGCTGTTCTACTCACAATCATGATAGCCTTAAGCTTATGATGAATCTTATCAATGGTCTCGTCATCTTTAAGAAATTTGATCTTTTCTTCATGATCTATTTTTATAGTTTTCACATCCTTGATAATTTTTTCGATAAGACCAAGCATTTTATCTGCATTGTCCAAAGAAGGGATCATGCTCAAACTATTTTGCCCTAAATCCACTTTGTCAATAAGGGCATCAACCTTGTCCTTAAGCAAGTTGATTTCAGACACCATCCATTTAAAAAGATTGTTTTGTTCCTTTGTCAAATCATTGGCCACCAATGACATGTACCTTGTTTCGATGGCAAAGGACCCATTATCAATTCCCACTAGGGTACCACTCTCTGTTTCAATAGGGATATCTATGTGGATTTCCATCACCTGTAGGTCCATCCCAAATTCAGGGATGTCAACCTTGTCCCCTCCCTCCTCATCCATCTTTTTTTTTTACATTCACACTTAAATTATCAAAAGTCTTCTTAACATAGGGAGAATTGGTCTTCCTTTTGTCCCTGATCATAGAAAGAGACAAATTAGAGCCTTTTTCTTCTCTTTATCCTATTTGTACATTGAAGATTTAGAAGACTCCCCCACCTGAGATTTAACCTTCTTAGCAAAGCTTGGGGTTTGGGAGCCCGGAACGTACTCCACTAAGGGTACATAATCAAAGGTAATTTGATCTTAGCAACAAGAAAAATGATCATCATTTGGAGCCTCCGAAGTTTTTACTCTAACCATGTACCTAAATGGTTTGATCACTAAGGGTATCACTAAGGGTAAAACAATAATTTACTCAGAACCCTAGGCCAATAGAAAATCAATTAAAAAAATTAAATCTTTATGGTCCTTTCGGTTGCAAGGTAGTTTTAAACCAAATCAAGTGGTTGAATTATAAGTTCTTACCTGAATATATCAAATAGACTAGGGAGCCTAATCTAGAGTGGGCAACTAGAAGAACATAAGACCCAAAATCACCCCTCTAGGCCTTGTCAAAGGCCTATTACAAGCCCACAACTAGGGTTCTACACACACCAATGCAACTAGTCACCTACTGCACTTCCTAAGGAGGGTTTGGACTGTTTAACAACTAAGATCACTCACCCTAGCCTTCCGACCAAGTTTGGAAGTCTCCTTTGTGCACTTGGGTCAAGAAACCCCTATTTAGGCCTAATCCTAGTAGCCCTACCAGACTGGTATTTCCAATCTTATTCAAAATTCTTCCAAAACAACCTAGAAAACAAATTGCAGTTTTGAGTATCCTTTTGGGGCTTACATCCAATCCCAAGAGGTTGAGTCTTGGCTCTTCTCCAACACCCCTAAGCACCTACTGAGTTTGCAAACCTAATAGGCCCAATTAGGCCTATTTTCCAAAGCAAGTACTTGAAGATGGGATTGTAGACCTAAACTCTTCACTTGGACATGTTCCCTAGTCCTCAATTAGGCGAAATCCACCATTAGACCGGTCACCATACACTCCCTAGGTGATTGTTTGTTCATTCCTTCTTGTAGGCTAGACTAAACACATTGCCTTGTTTACCCTAGGTTTTGGTGGTTACCACACCAACCCTCACTCCCAGGATCCACTCTTTTGGAATCTCAATGTACACACCCCTAACTTGCATTTTAAGAAAGGTTGTTGAATTCGTTCATGGAATTTGCAAGTTAGGGCCACATCTTTGGTGAAACCCTATGAACCGGGGTTTTCAATGATAGTTTTTGTTAAACTACCCACAAATCTCTCAAAAATCAACCAAATGGAGTCAGACCACTTGCATTAGAACCTGCACTCACACCACTACACAATAAATTTAAAATTCCATGCAATTAAATCCTTTTCCTGGTCATACTATACGAAAAACTACAAGAATTGGGTAAAAATATGAGTTTTATTGTTGCTCAAACGACCAAATCTTTACACACCTCACCCAAAACCAACATGGATGATCTCTGAGGTACAAAATAGGCCTTCCCCCAAAGGCTACAACTATTTTTCAATTGGTTATGGCTATTGGAACCTATTTTCTCCAATCGATGGAAATGTTGCTTAGCAACTTTTGACAATTTTGTATTTTTGACACTTTTGCCAAAGTCCCTAATTGACTTTTTAGACCTATCTTAGGTCTAAAAAAACTCAAGACAACCTATCAACATGCTTCCTACACTTATATGAACCCCATGGCCTAATTTGGTCTCTAGGTTTATAAATGACGTTAGAGCTAATTGGCCTTACAAATGGGTTATTTATTACATCAAAAGGATCCAAACTGATCCAACACACCATCCTAGGATCTAAGACCACCTATCTAACACTCAACCAACAAATGAAATCAAGAGACTAAGAGGGTGCCCTGCACCATACTCCCAGGGCTAGAAAAAACTCAAGTCTATTGATTTGGCAAATCAGGGTCCTTGCATCCAATCTTCTCCAAAGCCTTCTCTGTCATCCAGGTTGCATCTTATAAGAGCTTGTCCTTCCATTGGACCAGGTACTCATAGTAGGAATGCCTCCTTGTTTTTTTACTCACCCTATTGTCAAGTACATGCTCAACTTCAAGCTTAGGCTTCTTAGGGAGATCTTGCAACATCTCTTCCCTGTTGGAATCATCTTGGCCTATGTCACACACATCAGTAATAGGACCTTTATATGCATGGATATGTAAAACATTGAAAGTGTTAGAAAGGCCAATATCTAGAGGAATATCAATCTTGTAGGAATTGTTGCCACAATTTTGAATGATTTTGAAAGGACCTATCTTCTTCATCATCAACTTGGTGTATTTCTCCTTAGGGAGTCTCTTCTTCTTGAGATGAATCATCACCATATCTCCAACCTTAAACTACAAATCTCTTCTTTTCCTATCTATTGCATGCTTGTATGTATGAGGTTTGTTCCAACCTATCCTTTACTTGTTGGTATATGTCTCTCATCACTTCTATAAAGTCTTCTACTTGTGCACTTCTTCTTTCCAAATCCTTCACATCTCTCAACTCCAATACACCTCTAGGGTGTGACACATACACTATTTCAAAGGGACTGTGACTAGTGCTCCTATTCACTGAGTTATTATAAGCAATTCTTCTTGAGGAAGTATTGAATCCCATGTGGCTCCTTGATTCTTAGTTAAACACCTTAATATGTTTCCAAGTGACCTATTGATCAACTTAGTTTGTCCATCAGATTGGGGATGATAAGCTGATGTAAATGACAAATTGGTACCTAGTCTTCTCCAAAGAGTTTGCCAAAAATTCTCAATAAACTTAGAATCTTTGTCTGAGATGATTGACAGTCGCAAACCGTGTAACCTTCCAACCTCCTTGAAGAATATACCTGCTATGTGAGATGCATCATGTTGAACACAAAGTACCACTGAGAGGGGGGTGAATCAATGGTTTCTAAACTTTTTGACTTTTAAAACAACTTCAGAATACTGGTTATTATCTCAAGCACCAAACTATCAAACTAGTAAAGAAAAAAGGAAACCTAAAGAGAACAATCACACAAATGCAACTCACAACACTAGATATATGAGGAAAACCCAATATGGGAAAAACCTTGATGAGAAATGCTACTGGAGACTACTGCTCCAATGCAGCCTCACAAGTAAAACACTGGATTACAAAGATTTAGGGCACCAACCCCTTTTGTTTTAGGGCACCAACCCAAGGAGCACCAACCCCTACACCAAGCTCCAACTTGATGATGTATATATTGAAAATATAATTTTAGATATAGTTAAGGCTTCTTGTTGCTAATGAATCCTGCAACTCTTGGTCAAATGACTTACTGTTGGTTGATAGTCTTTTCTTCTCCATTGGATACCACACTACCAGCTGTGAGATCACTCTCTCTCATTATTGGCCTCTCTCTTCTCTCTCTCTCTCTCACAGTCTTTCAACTTACTATGTCATGCTTGGATGCTACTTTGCTCTATCACACCTCACCAGTTTGTTTAATTGTTGGATCTGTTGCAGTTATACCGGTACTCAATCAGTGCCAGTTAAACCCTCCCACCAGTTTGCTTGCTCCCACTGTAACTTTATTAGAATAAATTCTAAGGCAAGAAATTCCTTCCTTGAACTTAAGCTCTCTCTTCTCTTTTTCTTCTCTACAAGCCTCAACTTTCTTTGTTTCGAGCTCATGTATTTATGTTAATGGTTTCCCGCCAAGAATACATTCAAACACTTTCATGTTAGGTTTTCCTTTTCCAACTCAATATGAATCCCCTCTAATATGCTCTTCTTTTCAGGGCTATGATCTTTATGACAACGTTCAATCACCAACTAAACTTCGCATTCCAATGTGTGTTTTCTAAATATGAAATTCTACACCATGCTTTTCTGCTTTCCTCTGTCACTCGCCATTAATGGATTTGATGTTTCCTTCACCTAACAGGTACAAAGATCAAATCTTCTTGCAAGGTTAGTGTGATTTCTTTTCCAGCTAGCCTTCCTCGAGCCGCAATCTTTTGGCATCCTTTGTGACTTGCGAGTTCCTCATAAAAGCAAACCTACATGTAGATTTGTTAGATCGGTGCACACTCCATTGTCTTGTGCAATACCTCCACCTAGCATCCAGTTGTCATGCTTGTCGACATCCTACTTTTCTTAGATTCCTATGTCGTTACGTCATACTTTGTCGACCCAGGTTTACTACTTATTTAGACTATGTTATCGATATGACCATCAAGCATCCTTAACACACAAATAGCCTTCATCTCATTTTATGACTTACCAATAAGCCTTCCTTCTATCTTCTCACTCTTATGATTATTACCATCATATTGATCACCCCTTCTTACTTACCGGTGACCTTGCCAAACCAGTTGACATCAATGACAACTTAATGCCGAATTTCCAACAATCCCCCCTATGGCATTGATGTCAACTTATCGCAAGACATTTTATAACAATACATTTCTCCCCCTTTGACACAATGAAAAATGGTATGGGACACTCCCTCTTTGATCCATACCAAGCTCCCTCTTTGACTAATATGAGCTCCCCCTGAACCACATAAATCCTTCCTAGGTAGATGAAACAACTCCCAACTTGTGTCAGAGGTACTCAAAGGTGCTCACTAGTAAGGGTTTGGTGAAGATGCCTGATACTTGTTTGATTGTAGGGACATAATCCATTGTTACCTCATGTCCTTCAACCTTCTCTATGAGAAAATGATACTTGATAGCAATGTGCTTTGTTCTAGAATGCATCACAGGATTCTTTGCTATGTTGATTTCACTTGAATTATCACACTATATGAGAATAGGATCAGTGATGTCCACCTGAATGTCCTTGAGGGTCCACTTCATCCAAAGCACCCGAGAGGAGCATGTAGCAGCAACAATGTATTCTACTTCAGTAGTTGATAGAGAGACTGAGTCATGTTTCTTGCTATGCCATGAGACCAATCGATCACCTAGAAAGAATGCACCACCACTTGTGCTCTTCTGATCATCAATGCAACCAGCCCAATCAACATCAGTATATGCTTCCAATATAAAATCTCCTTATTTAGGGTACCACAATCTACAACTGAGTGTTGCTTGAAGGTACCTAAATATTCTTCTTATAGAATTCATATGTGACTGCTTCGGTGCAAGTTGGAATCTGGCCACCATGCATACTACTTGTACTATATCTTATCTAGAAGTAATTAGATACAATAGACTACCTATCATGGATCTATATAGAGTTTGATCCACCACTGGTGATTCATCATTCTTGCTCAATTTACCACCGATCACCATGGGGGTACTTACTAGTTTACAATCCTCCAGTTGGAATTTCTTCAACATTTCCTTTGCATACTTGATTTGTGAGATATATATTTCCTTATCTTGCTATAATATCTGCAAACCAAGTATGTTAATTCACCAAGCATCGACATCTCAAATTCTGTCTGCATCTGATCAGCAAATTCTTTGCAGAGGGTGTCCTTGTTGCCTCCAAAGATAATGTCATCCACCTACACAACCACAACGATCATGTGGTTCCCATCTTTCTTTATGTACAAATTGATGTCAGCACTCCCCTTTTTGAATCCCCGCTCCTTCAAGTAGTGGTCTAATCTTGAATACCATGCTCTAGGAGCTTGCTGTAGACCATACAAGGCCTTCTTCAACTAGCACACACATTTTTCATCATCATGCAGTCAAAACCCTTCTGGTTGCTCCATGTATACTTCTTCTTCTAAATTTCCATTTAGGAAGGCAAATTTTACATCCATTTGATATAATTTATGGCCCTTGTAGGAAGAAAAGGCTAGAAACATTCTAATTGCTTCTAATCTAGCTACTAGTGCAAATGTTTTTTCAAAGTCAATCCCCTCTACCTGAGAGTATCCTTTGCACACTAGTCTAGCTTTATGCCTAACAATTTTACCTTCTTCATTCATCTTGTTCTGGTAGACCCATTTGGTACCAATGATGTTCTTGTCTTCCGGTATGGAGAGTAATTCCCAAGTCTTGTTCTTCTCTATCTATTGCAATTCTTCTTCAATGGCATCCATCCATTCTTGTCTTTTGCTTGGCTTATTGAATGTTTTAGGTTCTACTTCAGTCATGAGGAAGAGGTTGACTTGTTCATCATTCCTGGCATGTCTTCTTCTAGTCTGCACACCATCACTCTTATTTCCCAGAATTTGATCTTCTGGGTGATTTAGCTGCACATACCAGTTGGGAGTCTTCTTGGATGTTTCTTCTGGTTCATTGTCTAACTGAGCTTCGTCACCTTCATCACCGAAATGATCATACTAGTTAACCTGAGGTTGACTTTCTTTGCGCATATCTTCATCAACTTTTAATGAACACTTTCAATGACTCTTCTTAGTCTTTTGTTGTAGTATTTGTAGGTCTTGTTGTTAGATGAGTAACCAAGGAAGATTCCTTCACCACTTCTGGAGTCGAAACTTCCTAGACCATCCATATCTCTCTTGATAAATAACTTTCTTCCAAATACTTTGAAGTGTTTGACTGATGGCTTTTGGTCATACCACAAATCATAAGGTGTCATTCTGTTGTTTGTTCTTAATTGAACCCAGTTCAAAGTATATGCAATAGTATGAACAACTTCCTTCCAGTATATGTATGGCAGAATGGCCTCATTTAACATGGTTCTAGCCATCTCCTTAACTATCATGTTCTTTCTTTCTACCTCACCATTTTGTTGTGGTGTGCTAGGGGCTGAATATTGCCTTCCAATTCGATAATTTTCACAATAATCTTCAAACTCATTTGATGTGAACTCTCCACCCCAGTCTGATCTTAGACATTTTAACTTGCACCCACTTTCTTTCTCCATGAACTTCCTAAAGATCTTAAATCTGTCAAATGCTTGTGACTTATCTTGTAGGAAGGTGACCCATGTCATTCTTGAGTAATCATCAATAAAGTGCATAAAGTATCTTTCATGGCCAAGTGCTCCTATCCTAGTTGGACCACATAGATCTGTATGCACAATTTCAAGTGGTCTTGAGGTGTTGTGCTCTTTTGTCCTGAAGCTCACCTTAGTTTTCATTGCTTTCACACATTTATCAAAAAATGTGCTTACCGGTTTAATGATGGGTGGAATATTTCTAACACACCCCCTTCTGCTCACTATAACTAAGTTATCAAGGTTTATGTGGCCTAATATTCGGTGCCACAACTAGCTTTCATTAACCTAACCTATCATGAATTGGGACTCATAACATTCCTTTAGATTATAAACATTTCCATCTATTCTCTTTCCTTCTGCCACAACCTGACTGGTACTGCCTTTCTTTATTTGACAACTGATTGAGTCAAAGGTGAATTTATAACCTTTGTCACACATCTGACTCACACTCAGTAGATTGTGCTTTAGGCCTTCCACATAATATACATCATGTGCCTTCAATTTTCCATCAATACTTAGAGTGCCTTTTCCCTTTATTTTGATGGATGAGTTATCTCCAAATCTTACTGAACCACCATTCTAGTCTTCAAGTTTGTTGAATTTCTTTTTGTCACTAGTCATGTGGTTGGACAAACCACTATCTACAACCCATAGATTTTTCCTTTCAGCATGTAAGGCAGTCTACACTATGAGACTTGATTCTTCTTTTTCCTTTTCTTTCTCAACCCATTCCAGTTTGGTTTCCTTCTTTTTGCCAATTGCTATATTGTGCTCAAGTTCAGTTACTGGTTCTTGATTAGGATTTGCCTTCTTTTGCTTGATCTTCCTATTTTTGCACAACCTTGCTATGTGTCCAAATTCTTGACAGTTATAGCATTTCACATTTTTATTTAAAGATAAATCCTTAACATTATTGTGGGGCACCGATTTATTCTTCCTACATTCAAAACTCCTATGACCATATCCATTGCACTGATAACAAACAACATTCATATCCCAGAGTGAATTAAATGTATTTCTACTTTCATAACTCATGGAGGGCTTATTGGTTAATCTATAGTCATCTATTCTATGCCAAAATTTGTTGGTAACAATAACCATGAAAGTTAGAAACATATCGGTTAGGTTGCCTTGGTTCTCTAAAGAACTGCCTCATTGGTGATCTTCCCTTCATATTGTTGACTCTAGTGAATCCTTCATGGTTAGCTCTTGCATTTCTCCTTGGATTTGTATGTCGGTATGATGAGTGTGACCTTTGGTTCATTGCTTGTGTATATCGGTTTCTGTGGCGATTTCCAATAGCATCCACATATGTCTTTTACCAGCATCCTTGCCTACAGTGAATGTCCTCTTTTTTTCACCTTCATTTGAGGAGGTGAACTTTATTTATTTATTAGATGTATCTTTGTTGTTTGAAATTTGACCTTCTTCAAAGCTTGCCACTGATATCTTTGGATTGCTTCTATTTGCTCAACATCTTGTCTAAGGCTTCATTGTTGCCTTCATACTTGCTCCTTACTTTTATTTCTTCCTTACTTTATTCAAGCTTCTTTTTGAGCTTCACTATTTCTGCTTCCAGATCATGATGCTCCTTTTCCTTCTTCATCAAATCAGAGGATGTAACTTCACATATTCTCTTGGTTTCTTCTAGCTCCAGTTTCAAGTCAGATGTGACTTGACTGGACTCATCCAGGGATTACTTTAAGAGACCTTGTCCATCTACTACTACATTCTTGACCTTCTTGAGTTGTCTTATTTTTTTACTCAGATCCTCAAGAGAACTTATAATCTCTCCTTCTAAATCAACTTTAGCCTCAATATCCTCTTCTTCCTCATCTTCAGCAACTAGTTCATCAAGTGCCATAAAGAGGTTAACTTTTCTGTCACTTTCATGGAAGTCATCTTTTGATGCAATTTCTTCATCTGTAGTATCAACTTTAATAGTATAGAGGTTGTTATGCTTTCGGTAGCCTCTCCTTCCTTGTCGATAGACATTTCTTTAACTACCTTTCCCAACAGATTTGCTAAACTCTCTTAACTCATCTCCACCGATTTTATTGTAAGGACATTTTGCAGCAAAGTGTCCAACCTTACCACAATTCAAACATTTGAGTGGTATCTTTCCTCTATACTTTCCAGAACCTCTTTTGAGTTTTCTGATAAAGTTTTCTACCTCTACATCGGAGTCTTCACTAGATCCTTTATGAGTAGCTACTTCTTTGCCCTTTTGGGTGGTGTTGAATGTTGCTTCTTTTTTTAAGGAAGCATCACTAGTCGTTCTCATCTCATAAGTTGTTAGTGAGCCAAATAGTTCATCCATTGAAAAGATCTTCATATCCTTGACTTCTTATATGGCAGACACCTTTGTATCATACTTAGGTGTAAGAGACCTAAGTACCTTCTTTACAAGGATCTCATTTGCAGTTTCTTCACCAAGCCCTTTGATGGTATTCACAGTTTCACCAAATCTATGAAGATAATCTGCAATCTTTTCATCATCCTTCATCTTGATGCCTTCAAGTTGGCCCCTTAGTGCTTGCATCTTGGCCTCTTTGAATTTTGCATCACCTTCAAATAATCTCTGCAATTTATCCCAAGTTTCCTTGGCTTATGCATAGTTCATGACTTTGACAAACTCATTATCAATGAGTCTGCTCAAGATAGCATGTTTGGCCTTTGCATTATTCTCATACTCCTTCTTGGCATCCAGATCAGTGGGAGGAACACTAGGAGCAACATACCCATTCTTGACAGACATCCACACATCAAAACCAAGGGAGGAAATATAGGTCTCCATTCTTCTGCTCCATAAGGCATAGTTGGTGCATCAAACATGGGGCTTTTGAGGAAGCAGATTCATTTCTTTCCATTGTGTTCTAGGTCCAGAATCTACCCAAGGTTTAAAGATAACTAGGAACCTACACTCTGATACCAATTGCTGAACACATAGTACCACTGAGAGGGGGGTGAATCAGTGTTTTCTAAACTTTTTGACTTTTAAAACTTCAGAATACTGGTTATTATCTCAAGCACCAAACTATCAAATTGGTAAAGCAAAAAGGGAACCTAAAGAGAACAATCATACAAATGCAACTCACAACACCAGATATACGAGGAAAACACAATATGGGAAAAACCTCAGTGAGAAACGTTGCTGGAGATTACTGGTCCAATCTAGCCTCACAAGTAAAACACTGGATTACAAAGATTTAGGGCACCAACCCAAAGAGCACCAACCCCTTCTGTTTTAGGGCACCAACCCAAGGAGCACCAACCCCTGCACCAAGCTCCAACTTGATGATGTATATATTAAAATTATAATTTTAGATATAGTTAATGCTTCTTGTTGCAAATGAATTCTACAACTCTTGATCAAATGGCTTACTATCGGTTGATAGTCTTTTCTTCTCCACTGGATCCCACACTACCGACTATGAGATCACTCTCTCTGATTCTTGGCCTCTCTTCTCTCTCTCTCTCTTATAGTCTCTAAACTTACTGTGTCATGCTTGGATGTTGCTTTCCTCTATCACATCTCACCGGTTTGCTTAACTATTGGATCTACAACAGTTATACCAGTACTCAATCACTACCGGTTAAACCCTATCACCCATTTTCTTGCTCCCTTTGTAAATTTCTTAGAATAAATTCTAATGCAAAAAGTTCCTTCCTTCCACTTAAGCTCTCTCTTCTCTTTTTCTTCTTTGCAAACCTCAACCTTATATGTTTCAAGCTCATGTATTTATGTTAATGGTTACCCGCCAAGAATGCATTCAAACACTTCGTGTTAGGTTTTCCTTTATCAACTCAATCTGAATCTCCTTTGATATGATCTTATTTTTAGGGATATGATCTTTATGACAACATTCTATCACCAACTGAACTTCACATTCCAATGTGCATTTACTAAATCTGGAGTTCTGCATCATGCTTTTCTGCTTTCCTCTGTCACTCACCATTAATGGATTTCTTGTTTCCTTCACCTAACAAGTACAAAGATCAAATATTCCTCCAACTATCCTTCCTCAAGCCGTAATCTTCTGGCATCCTCTATGACATGTAGGTTCCTCATAAAAGAAAACCTGCATGCAGGTCTATTACATCTATGCACACTCCATCAATCTGTGCAATACTTCCACCTGGCATCCAGTTCTCATGCTTGTCAACATCCTCCTTTTCTTGGATTCCTATATCGATTTGTCATACTTTGTCGACCCAAGTTGACTACCTTTTTAGACTATGTTATCGGTATGACCATCAAGCATCTTTAACATGCAAATAGCCGTCATCCCAATTTATGCCTTACCGGTAAGACTTCCTTCTATCTACTCACTCTTATAAGTATTGCCATCATATTGGTCACCCCTTCTTACTTATCGGTGACCTTCCCAAACTAGTTGACATCAATGAAAACTTAATGCCAAATTGCCAGCACATCATGTGTGGTTTTACAAGGTAGGAAGTGAGCCATTTTTGAAAACCTATCAACAACTACATAGATGTTGTCATAACCCTATTTGGTCTTTAGGAGTCCTAGCACAAATTCCATATTGACCAAATCCCAGGGCTTGTTTTCTATGGGCAAAGGAGTATACAAACATGCATTTGAACTGCTACCCTTAACCTTTTGACAAATCATACAACCTTCCACATACTTTCTGATCTCAGTCTCCATCTTAGGCCAAAAGTAGAATCTTCTAACCAATTGAAGGCTCTTGTCAATCCCAAAATGACCTGCCAATCCCCTATAATTCTTCTCTTTCAGAATGTTTTCTCTCATATATCCTTTAGGAATGAAATGTTGGCTTCCTTTGAAAATTAGACCCTCCTACAAAATAAAGTTTGAGAATTGCTTATGGTACTTGTCACCCATTTCCTTACATACTTTGTATGCTTCTTTGAAATCCTCATCTCCTTGGTACATATCCTTCATGAAATTGATGCCCATGCTCTCCAACTGAACCTCCTTCACGGTCAAGTTCCTCCTACTAAGGGCATCAACTACCTTATTTGCCACTCCTTTCTTGTGCTTGATAGTGAAAGTGAATGCTTGAAGGTATTCCATCCACTTCATATGCTGGTCATTCAAATTGTCCTGTCTATTCAAGAAACTCTGAGCATGATTATTAGTATAGACTATAAATTGCTTTGGCAACAAATAATGCCTCCATTTTCTCAAAGATTGAACCATTGCATATATCTCCAAGTCATAGATTGAATAATTTTGTTTGGCTTCATTCAATTTTTCATTACAAAAGGCTACTAGTCTACCTTCTTGAGTCAAGACTCCTCCTACTTCCTTGTTACTTGCATCACATTCTATGGTGAAAACCTTATGGAAATCATGTAGAACCAATATAGGTTGCTCTGCTACCCTTCTTTTTTCAGATATTCAAATGACTCATCTGCTTCACTAGTCCATACAAACTAACTATTTCTACCCTCCTTTATTGTGTCAATCATAGGTGTACATACACTACTAAAATTCTTGATAAAATTCCTATAGAAGCTTGCAAGACCATGAAAACTCTTTACCTCACTTTCATTTCTAGGTGTAGGCCAATTGAGGATTTCTTCCATCTTGAGGTTGCCCTTGGAGATCATGTCATGCCCAAACTTTTGGGCACAAACAGAATAAATTTTTTTTTAAAACATAAGTTAATAAAACTAAATTTGTTAAATAAAGCAATAACAAGTCTTGTCTTAACTACGTTTGATTTCTTTTCAACTAAGAATAACCTAAACACTAGATCAAGTAAGTGAGGTAATTTAAATTAAATGTGGAATATTAATTCTCCAAAAGAATTATTATAATCTCTCCAAATAATAAATAATAATTTCGTTTAATCAAGAATCACTAAATAAATTTGCAAGAGATATTATAAATCTCAAATAGTCTTTTAATTGCCTAGGATCTAAATTAATTAGCCCTAGCTCTTAGATTAAATAAAACTATTGTTTATTATAACAATTTACGTAATTTGTCTAAAATTTGACTAAAGGGGTTAATGAAGTCCATAATAAAATTTACCCTATAAAATACAATTAATGCTTGGCCAATATAAATAATTAATTCCACTAAGGCTAAATACTAACAAAAGTATTACTTTTTAATTTCCTATAATAATGGACCCAAAAGGAATTTAAAATAAACTTCTAAATAAACTCCTTAATAAGTCCTAAAAAAAAAACACTAATAACTTCCTAATAAGTCAAATAATCCCAACAAGACTTTTTAACTTGAATATTATATATATAGGTAAATACCTATATGGACACATTTGTAATTATTATTCCATACTATATATATATATATATATATATATTTCTCATAAAAGTTTTAATGAGCATTACTACATGATATAGTTGTATCATTATAGTCTAGCTCAAATCTACGGGGGGATACCCTATTCAAAATTCGAATAGGGTTTTCCCCCTCTTTTTTTTTCTTTTTATTTCACTTATTCATTTTCATCTTAAAACAAGAATGTAACCCTAAATTTTTATAAATCTTCACCCACACATATTTTTTTTTAAAGCACCTGATGTGTTTGCCCTAACCCAAAATTTGGGTTAGGGCATGAGTGTGCCCTTATTTTTTTTGTGCAAGTTGGAGGAGGAGGCGGTAGCCAAAGGAAAGCACAGGGGTGGCAGAATACGCAGGGGCAACGACTTTTTAACAAGGAGGTGTAGGGGGAAAGCGGGGCCTCCTGCAACAATGTCGAGATGCTACTGCGGGTCGCGGCCCGCAGTGATGCCAAGGCGTCCTTGTGGGACGTGGCCTGCAGTGCCGCCGAAGTGTCCCTACAGGGCATGGCTCGTAGTGGCGGCCAAGGCTGCCCCTGCGGGTCACGTCTCGCAGTGGTGCCGCCGGCGCATATATGGGGCTCGGTCTGTCGAGGGGTTCCCGCATGGAGCTCGGCTCTGTGGGACCCTCAATAGGGGGGTTTAATTCATTGTTTATTTATTTATTTTTTCTTTTGTTTTCTAAAAAGTTTTTTTTTAATATATAGTTTAAAATGTAAAAAACATATATGTATCCTTTCTTTTTCAGAGGTTAAAATAGTTTCAATAAAGTTTTCAGAGGCTGATAGAATATGAAGTTTATCATATATATATATATATATATATATATATATATATATATATATATATATATATATATATATATATATATATATATATATATATATATATATATATATACTTAAGCTTTCTATTTTTTTTTTAAAACAACTCTATAAGCCATGCAAAAAAACTGATAACAAAAAATGACAGCAATATTCATTTTCTAATATGTTAATATTTAGGCTTTAATTTCTGTCTTTATTTTATTTTATTTTTAATACAAATCATTACTAATTATTCCCATAGCACATTAAACCTAGCATAGTGGGAAATACTACTTTTTTCATTGTTTTAAAGCATTCTGTATATTTTTTTTAAAAGGAAAATGACACAAACAACAAGCTCTAATGTATTCTTTTCTTTTAAAAAAAAGTCTAGATGATAACTTTAAAAATAGGCTATTACTATTAGATTTATTTTCTGCAATAAATGAAAGAGCAAATGACAAATTTAATTGAACTATAGTAGCATTAATAAAACTAGAATATCATGTAAAACTATTTTACTAAGATGAATACCACATTAATATCCGCACTAAACTCTAAACTCTAATTGGCACTTGAAGTTAAATAAATGAGATTTAGAGTTCTTTTCTACTTTAATAACTTACATGATATTCTAGTTTACATTTTTAATCATCTACACTATTTTCATTTTGCATAGTACATAGAATGTATTTTTATTCTCAAATAATAAGAATGCAACAAATATATTATTTCACAACTATACGAACTTAATCCATAAATAACATTTCATTTTGCAATAACATTCTAGTAGGAAAATACATTTCTTTTGAGAACATTTAGAATACAAAGTAGTCAACAATACAGAAGGCTGTAATACCCATCTACCCTCTCATTTTCATTAAATGAGGACTTAAAAATAAAAATGAATACATGTCTTTTTTTTTCGAAATAAATACAACATTTAGCTTTTCTTTACATAGCTACAACTTAAATACATTATTCCTTTTCCTAATCATTTTTGCAACTCAAGTAAAAACCAGCAACTTCTATCTTTCCTTTTTTTCCCTTCCCATCCCAAGCAACCTGCAAATAAAACATAAGGCTTGACCATGGAGTGCTCACCTCCCAGCCTAGGCTTACTAGAAGCCACCCCCGAGCTTGGAGAACCAAGCACTAGACAAGTTACACACATGCAAACACAACAAGCAAGGGATAAATACACGACAAACAATTTCCCAACCAAGGCTACACTTCACCACAAAATGTGATGATTTTTACAGAGGGTGGAAGTGGACCAAATACCATTGGGGAGATTGCAAGCATGGAACATCACAAGCCACCTCATGGCAACCAAATACAACATAAGTCCATACCCCATATCCTTATGCCCTCCAAAAGGCATACAAGCCATACCTTCTCTTCCTTATGACCCCCAAATGCATAAACAAGGCTATGCAACAAGGGTCACAAAAGAAATACCCTTGAGATCACTCTCATAATGAGAGCATCTCACCCAAGGCTGTCAAACTCCTTCCACCCCAAGACCATCCTACTCTCCCAAGAGTAGAGGGCCTTGGTTACTCCCAATACAAGAAAATGCATAAAAGAAATGAAGGGAAAAATCACATATTCTTTCACAAAGGAAAAATACAAGGAACAATTCTTACATACAAACATTTCTTCAAACATACATATGCAACATAAACAAAAAGAGAGTAAGAACCAACCTTAATCTGCCCAAGGGTTTTACTAGATCTAGTTGAGGATGAGCAACCCAAATCCACACAAATCTCTTTTCCAACACTTTGCCAAAATTCTATCCTACAACTATTCTTTTCAAAAATTGCATAATCTCCAACAATGGAGAGTGGGTGATTAACTCACTAAGTCCCCAATCCTTGCCTAAGAAGGCTTCTCTCACTCTTCCCAACCACTTGGATAGAGTGAGAGTTCCCATTGGTTGGTCTTCCCAATCTCTTACAATGTTGCTAAAACTAGAAAGAGAAAAGGTAAGAGAAGATGGGGAAGAGAAGCTGACACAAGAAAGGAAAGGTTGTCTATCCTAGGAAGAACCTTCTATGTTGAATTTTCGCTCACCTTGGGAAAACCACTTTTTGAGGTGACTAAACAGCCACATGGGAGTAGTCACATGGTTAAAAATACCCCTAACCCATAGGTATACCCTTTGGACCTTTGGAAAATCCCTAAAACTAACCCTAAGAGTCCATTTGACCCCTTAGAAACCCAACTGAAGTTAACCTACGGGTCAAACCTGAGTTGACCACTCCCAAGACTCTTTACCCTAGGCAAATTTGGGACCACACCCAAACATTTGAAATGGGCTTTGGTAGAAACAAACTCCCTCCAGGAGACAAGTCAAAATCAATGACACTGATCAACACATGTGTCAAGTGACACAATAAAATACATTACAAAATTACACATGGAATTTGTCTCTTGTTGGATATACACAAATTAACAAAATCAATTTAACACACATGCAACATTTACTTTCACAAATAAAATATGATACAAACGGGGTGTTGTCTCTCCAAATAGACAACCCCTGGCTTTACAAACGTAAGTAGGTCTAGGTTTTGTTCTCCATAATATTTCCATGGTCACATGGATAATTTTCATGCACATCTAAATTTACACATTAGTAATTCCAAATAACCTCATATAATATTAAACACATGAGTTTGAATACACATCAAACACCCTGCATACAATTGACATTAATAAATCAATATCTCATATATCCCAATTAATCCACATAAGCAATTATCATAATCCTCATAATTTTGATCCATTCATAATATATGCATCCTATTTCTATCATCATAATAAAGTCCTACAAATCCAATAATGACATACATCATCTCAAAGTCATCTTATTCTAGAATCATATAAAGTTCCATATCAATAATGCATAAAAATGAAGCATCACATACATCAATGTTATCCAAATCATGGAATCATATAAGTTCTAAATCCATACTACATAAAAATAAAGCATCCATAATAGTCTCATCATGAAAATAACAAAAATGCTAGGATGAGTCGGGGTAGGGCCTCACACCCTCCCCCTCTAGGCATGAACTTCCTTCTGGAATTCATAAAAAAGGTGGGGGTATTGTGATCTCATACGTGCTGCGTCCTCTCATGAAGCTGTAACCTCATCATAGCAATCCCACTAGACCCTAACCTGGTCCAGCTCTCGCCCTTGAAGGGCCAGCGTTCGGCGTGCCAAAATGCGAATGGGGTCCAAAGCTAGCTGCCCGTCCGACTCCACCTGCAAGGCATCCCAATCTAGAATATGAGACTCATCATATATATATTTCCTCAAAACTGAAACATGAAACACATCATGGATGCGCGACAGGCTAGTTGGCAATGCTAAATGATAGGCAACTGGTACTATCCTCTTAAGGATCTCAAATGGTCCTACAAATCGAGGTGTGAGCTTAGAACCCTTTCCATAACTGATTGGACTCTTATGCGGTCACACTCTCAAGAAGACTCTGTCTCCAACCAAGTAGCTACGATCTATCCTCTTCGCATCTACATACTTCTTCTATCTATCTTGCACCTCTCTATGCTGATGCCTAATCAAATCCACCTGCTGTTCCATATCCCAAACTATCTCAGGACCAATAGCAACTCTATCCTCTATGCGGTCCCAACTTAATGGTGTCCTACAAGGTCTGCCGTATAATGCCTGATAGGGTGGCATCCCCAAAGATGTGTGATGCCCATTGTTATAGGCAAACTCCACTAAGGGGAGGTACTCTTCCCATCTGGTCTGATGATCCATGACGTACATGCGAAGCATATCCTCTAACACCTAGTTAGCCCTCTCTATCTGTCCATCCATTTCTGGATGATAGGCTGTACTGAAATTGAGCTTGGTGCCCATAACTGCCTGTAATGCCTTCCAAAAGAAAAAAGTGAAGAGGGAATCCCTATCAAAAATAATCTTGCATGGAATGCCATGAAGTCTGACAATGTCTTGCAAGAACACCTATGCTACTGCTGGTGCTGTGAAGGTAGTCCAAACTGGTGAAAAGTGGGCCACTTTGGTCAACTTGTCAACTATCACCAAGATGGCATCATGGTGACGAGATGACATGGGAAGACCAATGATGAAATCCATGGATATAGTATCCCACTTCCACTCTAGTATAACATGAGACTAGAGTAACCCACCCGGATGGCGGTGCTCTGCCTTGACTCTCTGACACTCAAGGCATCGGGCTACTAACTCAGTAATAAGCTGCCGCATTCCTGGCCAATGATATAACTGTCTCAAATCAGCATGCATCTTCTTAACTCTGGGATGTGCTACATAAGGAGCTCTATGAGCCTTCGTGATAATGAACTCTCACAATCCCCTAGAAGAAGGTACATAGATGCACCCTCTATGGCATAATAGTCCATCAGACTCTAAGGAATAATCCACATATTTCCCTTCTAAAGTTTCTTGATATCGTATAACCTGACAAACCTCTAAATAGCATCCATCCTCTGGCAACTGCTGCATTATCCGATCCCTCAAATCCGTGCCCATAGATATGGTGTATACCTCGTGACATCTCCTACTCAAAGCATCTGCAACTACATTTTCCTTTCCTTTGATGTAGTGAACATCAAAATCATACTCGCATAAGAACTCCATCCATCTCCTCTGACATGCATTAAGATTCGACTGAGTGAATATGTACTGAAGGCTCTGATGGTCTGAATGAAGCTCAAAATGATGACCCAAAAGGAAGTGTCTCCACCTCACGAGTGCGTGCACTACTGCTGCAAGCTCAAGGTCATGAGTAGGGTAGTTAAGCTCGTGAGTCTTTAGTTTCCTAGACTCAAAAGCTATAGCCCTACCATCCAGCATAAGAACTACTCCTAAACCCTCTATGGAAGCATCTGTGAAAACCATGAAGTCAGCTGAGGGATCTGGCACTACAAGGATAGGTGCGCTAGTAAGTGCCTTCTTAAGTTCCTGAAAGGCCTTCTCGCATTTCTCTGTCCACTCAAATTTCTTTCCTTTACGCTAAAGAGAAGTAATAGGATGTGCGACTCTAGAGAATCCCTCAACAAAATGTCAATAATAACCTGCTAAGCCCATGAAGCTCCTAACCTCTATCACATTGGTTGGCACTGGCCAATCCATAATAGCTCTGATCTTTGATGGGTCAACTGAGATCCCATCATCGGATATAACATGCCCAAGGTACTTGACCTCTGACCTAAAGAAAGCACACTTCGACAAACTGCCATACAACTGATTATCCCTCAAACACTGCAAAACCTATCTCAGGTGCTCCTCATGCTCCTTCTCATTCTGTGAATATATCAATATGTCATCAAGGAATGTGCAGAATACCCCATTCATGAGGCTCATGAAAATAGTTGGGGCATTCGTAAGACCGAAAGGAAGCACAGTGAACTCATAGTAGCCATATCTAGTGCGAAATGCGGTCTTGTGGATATCACTATCCACTATCCTCAACTGATGGTACCCTGACTTCAGATCAATTTTGGAAAATACTTTGGCACCCTGAAGCTGGTTGAATAAATCATTGATTTTGGGCAAGGGATATCGGTTCTTGATGGTTACTTTGTTCAATTGATGGTAATCCATGCATAATCAAAGAGATCCATCCTTCTTCTTCACGAAGATGACTGGTGCACCCCAAGGAGATACACTAGGATGAATGTGGCCCTTCTCTAGGAGTTACTCAAGCTGCATCTTGAGCTCCTTAAGCTCATTTGTGGTCATCCTATAAGGTGCTCTCGAAACTGGCTCAGCTTCTAGTACAAGGTTTATATGAAAATCAATCTCTTTATGGGGTGGCGTTCTAGGTAACTCCGAAGGAAACACGTTTGAATATCCTTGAAGGATAGGATGGTCATCAATAGATGGTTCATTTTCATCCTCTTCCTCTCTATCACTGATGGTGATGGAAAATAGCTGGCATCCCTTTCGCATGCTCCACTTAAGCTGCATTGCAGAAATCATACGAAGAGACACGGGCCTCTGAATCCTAGTGATTACTATGGGAGAACCATGATCATCCTCACACTCGATCTTTTTCAGGTGACAATCCATCTTGGCTCTGTGGGCATAAAGCCAATCCATGCCAAGTACGATGCCATATGATCTGAGTGGTGTAACTCTAAGGTCTACTAAGGTGGTGATATTACCAATCTAAAGCTGACATTCCCTAACCTCTGATTCCACTAACACTCTAGCCCCTGAAGCTAACTCCACTTCCCAACTGACCTCTTGCCTAATTGCCACTAGCCCACAATGCTCCACAACCAATGGAGATATAAAAGAGTCAGTAGCTCCTAAATCAAATAATATAGATACACTGCTACCTTTGATCATACCTCCAGCCTCAATAACTATGGCTTGATGCTCTGCCTGGCGGTTGTCAATCACTGCGAAGACCCTAAAAGAATTGCCCATATCCCTAGCTGTCGGCTCTGATGCTGCCATCCTTTGACTGCCTATCATCTGACCTTGAGGACACTCTCTCACCATGTGCCCCATGGCTCCACATGTGAAGCAAGCACCACGTGCCTGAAACTGCACGCCCTGAGGCCTAGAGAAAGATTGTCCCCTTGTCCTGCTAGAACCACTGTACCCACCCCTGGAGGACTGTTGAGTCCTCACCGGAGGTGTGTAAGGACCCTGGGATTGCTGATCTCGCCTCTGACCCTAAGACAACCACTACTTGGGCTTTATGCCCTGCTGACTCTGCAGAGGCCTCTAGCTCTGGTTCTGTTGTGACTGTTGTTGCGGAGGGGGTTTGGAGAACCCGGATGTGTGTCTACTATTACCCTTCCAATGGGGTTTCTGAAACCTGTATGTCTAGGGTATAGGGTTTCAGTTCTGGAACTGATCCCCCATGTCCTGTGGCCTAACCTGAATCTCCTCTACTATCAAGGCCTTCTCCACGACAACCCGAAGGCTCCCTAGAGTGGCCATCCTCATTGGTCCTGCTATGTCGGCATTCAGCCCTCTGATAAATCAATTGATGAGAAGCTTCTCATCTTTCAAGTAGTCCACGTATGGTAAGAGCTCGAATAACTTGCTCTCATATTGGGTCACCAAAAGGCCCTTCTGTTGGAGGTCATGAAACTCATCTACCCTATGCTATCTGTAGTGCTCTGATAAGTACCTCTCCCATGTGAGAGTATCTGCCACTAATCCACACTTATATTCCTCCTGTCTCCACCATGTGGAGGTCGTTCCTCTCAATAGGTCAACTGCTACACGTGCCTTTAGATTGCTCTCATTGGAGCACAATGCAAAGCACCTATCCAGGCTCAAAAGCCATGCCTTTGCTTCTACCCTGTAGGTAGATCCCCCAAACGATGGTGGCTAGAGGTGCATCACCTCTTTGATCAAATCCCCTGGATCCCGACGCGATCTCTCATAATACACTGGTGCTACTATTGGAGGTGGTTCTGGTAGGTGAATGGACTCGAGCTCATGTCTAGCCTGACTCTCTATTGGATTAGGAGGTGCACTCCTACTCCGTTCCCATTCTATTGATCTATGACTCCCTGAGTTCTGGTTTTCAACATGATGATCCACTGCTGGAAGCCTATCCTGGACTATCCCAATCAAGTTCTGTAGAGCTAACAAGATGTCTCGGTTTGGGTCAACTGGTCGTTTGGGAGGAGCCTCTGGGTTCCTTTCCACAACCGATTCCTCCCTATTGACGTCTTCGCGTGTTATGCATACACGCCTAGGACCTCTACCACGTTTGCGAGCTTGTCGCATAGTTAGAGGCATCCTTATGAGAAAATAAAATAAAATGAAATAAATTAATAATTTTTTGGAGAAAAATTTAATAGATAAAAAAAAAAATTAAATATAATAAAATAAATATAATTTAATTAATTAAATAATTTAAGTGAAACATAATGGAGAAAGGTTCCTAGTGTTGGAAACCTTGCTCTGATACCAAAATGTCATGCCCAAACTTTTGGGCACAAACGGAATAAATTTTTTTTTAAAACATAACCTAATAAAACTAAATTTGTTAAATAAAGCAATAACAAGTCTTGTCTTAACTACGTTTGATTTCTTTTCAACTAAGAATAATCTAAACACTAGATCAAGTAAGTGAGGTAATTTAAATTAAATGAGGAATATTAATTCTCCAAAAGAATTATTATAATCTCTCCAAATAATAAATAATAATTTCATTTAAACAAAAATCACTAAATAAATTTGCAAGAGATATTATAAATCTCAAATAGTCTTTTAATTGCCTAGGATCTAAATTGATTAGCCCTAGCTCTTAGATTAAATAAACCTATTGTTTATTATAACAATTTACGTAATTTGTCTAAAATTTGACTAAAGGGGTTAATGAAGTCCATAATAAAATTTACCCTATAAAATACAATTAATGCTTGGCCAATATAAATAATTAATTCCACTAAGGCTAAATACTAACAAAAGTATTGCTTTTTAATTTCCTATAATAATGGACCCAAAAAGAATTTAAAATAAACTTCTAAATAAACCCCTTAATAAGTCCTAAAAAAAAAACACTAATAACTTCCTAATAAGTCAAATAACTCCAACAAGACTTTTTAACTTGAATATTATATATATAGGTAAATACCTATATGGACACATTTGTAATTTTATATATATATATATATATATATATATATATATATATATATATATATATATATATATATTTCTTATAAAAGTTTTAATGAGCATTACTAAATGATATAATTGTATCATTATAGTCTAGCTCAAATCTATGGGGGTATACCCTATTGAAAATTCGAATAGGGTTTTCCCCCTCTTTTTTTTTCTTTTTATTTCACTTATTCATTTTCATCTTAAAACAAGAATGTAACCCTAAATTTTTATAAATCTTAACCCACACATATTTTTTTTTTTTAAACACCTGATGTGTTTGCCCTAACCCAAAATTTGGGTTAGGGCATGAGTGTGCCCTTATTTTTTTGTGTAGGTTGGAGGCAGAGGTGGTGGCCATGGCTATTGGCGGTGGCCAAAGGAAAGCACAGGGGCGACAACTTTTTAATAGGGAGGTGTAGGGGGAAGGTGTGGCCTCCCACAGTGGCGCCAAGATGCCACTGTGGGTCGTGGCCCGCAATGATGCCAAGGCGTCCCTGTGGGACGCGGCCCACAGTGGCGCCATGGCATCCCTGTGGGGCGCGGATCGCCAAGGGGCTCCCGCATGGAGCTCGACTCTGCGGGACCCTTTGTGGGGGGGTTTCAATTCATTGTTTATTTATTTTTCTTTTTCTTTTGTTTTCTAAATAGTTTTTTTTTATATATAATTTAAAATGTAAAAAAAATATATGTATCCTTTGTTTTTCAGAGGTTAAAATAGTTTCAATAAAGTTTTTAGAGGCTGATAGAATATGAAGTTTATCATAAATATATATATATATATACATGTAGCGTCCTAAAATTGTGACACTTGCAATTTCGACTGCATTTGGGTCTTCACGATGGCGACGCAATGTTGAACCTGAATGGAGACCCCGAAACCTGCTTGTGACACCAAAAACTGCATTTTTCTGCACCTCGGCCTGATCCCTCCTTGCACCCTCCTGTCCCGGGAGGTGGGACCATGGTGCCCAGCGCCCTGGTCCCTGGCCCTATTTTGGGCCCGGTCTCCTTTTGGGCATCGGGTCTTGAAGTTTGCAAATTGGAAAATATTGTTTCTAGGTCGGCCTAAGGTCAAAAAAATCAGTCTATCAGCCCTAATTGACAAGTATATAAACTACATTTCCTCTTCCAAAAAAGAGGGAGGAAGACATATGGGTGCAAAAGGCGGAAGCGATATTCAAACATTCAAACATTCAAGCATTCAAGCATTCCTTCAAGCAATTGAGCATTCTAAGTCTCCATTCAAGGCTAGGTGTTGCATTCAAGACAAGGATTCAACCATTGAAGAGGAGATCACTTACAACACATAACACATAACATACATTACACCTTTGCATGTAAGAATACAAACATTCTTACAACAAGGTATCAGTATTTGTTTACATTACAAACATTTACATTTACAGCATTCTCATTTCTTGGTTAATTCCAAAACCAGGGTTTGACCTAAAGGCAAACCCCTAATCCCTAACCCCCCAATCGTCCTCTCTTTTTTGTGTGTAGGTTGCAGGTACGCGGCTGTAATTGAAGATCTGGAATCCTTGTGCTGAGATGAACAGATCCACCTTCGTTTCGCGGATTTTTCGGAGGACCGTGTGCACTCCGGGCGCCATCATCCCGTCAACTTTCGCTCAAATTTGCAGAACAACACCGTCTCGACATTTTACTACTAATTCCAGGTCCGTAGCTTCATCCCGTATCCCTATCTCTGTTTACAAGCGAATCTTTCTTGCTTCTACATACATTCCTAGTTCAATCATTCTATCTACATTCTTTACAAAAGAGGGTATCCTTGATGTCACAACCCTTGAAACTCATTTAGAATCCAATCTTGCATTGCGTGGGATTGGATCTTGTGGGTTTCAACCCCTCTTTTGAATGTAAAGTCTCTCCTAAGTGAAAACCATCAACCCTAGTGACTCTCCCTTCTCTCTCCTTGGAGTTGGGGAGGGGAGAACAACTAGGGTTTGATTTTTCCGCTTTACATTTTGGTGAACCCGATGTGAACATCCTCATTCTGATTATTCATGGTTAGATCTAAAAATTTTGTTTCCTTAATTACATTTCCATGTTTGATCTTTTGCAAATTTTAGAGGCTAATCGCATAAAAACCCTAAAATTTTCTTTTTAGTAATTAAACTTGTGGAATGTTTAATTGTTAATGCTTGTTTCAGATTTATCCTTCTATTGTAAATTATCAATTCATATTTGTGCTTTAATTTTGAAAATTAAGTGTTTAAATGTCAAAACCCTAATTTTTAAGACCTTCTTGATTCAACCTTTGACTGATAATTTCACTAATCAAAACACCTCCAAATCGGCTGTAACTTTGAATTCCACAACAAAATCACAATATCTCTCATCCCTAAAAATTTGGAAAAAATTTGCGAGGACCGTGTGCACCCCGAGCGCCATTGTCCCCGACATTTTTTTCAAAATTTCAGGAGCTAGATCTTACTATATTTTTCTGCTAAAATCCAGAATTTTGGCTGATTTTATCAATTTTAACACTTTCAAAATTAAAGTCAAAGTTGGTCTAGTGATTGCTTGGATAAAGGCTTCTAATCATTCAAAAATTGTTGAAATTAAAATTCATATCAAAATTGTGTTCCTTACTGTACTAAATCTGAAAAGTGTGTTAGCATTCATTCGAAATTTCAGTGCTTTATTCAAATTTTTGCAGTTTGTGACTTTTGAAATTAAGTGTTTAATTGCAACAACCTTGATTTCCATTTTCAAATTTGAATTTTGCATGAAATTGAGTCAACTTTTAAATTTCAAAACTTGCATTGCTTTTAGTATTCCCTCTAAAATCATAAAATTCAAAATTTCAGTTTCCCTCTCTTTTTCAAAATTCAAATTTTACATTTTTCAACAATCTTGGTAGGGTTCAATTTTGAGATTGCAACTTTAATTTGGCCTATCTACAAATTGTAAAATCACTCAATTTTTTAAGATTAGCTTTAAAATCATCATAACGTTCATCCCTGAAAATTTCGAAAAAAGTTGCGAGGACCGTGTGCACTCCGTTCGCCACGGTCCCTGACATTTTTTTCTGAAATTTCGGGAGATTGTCTTGATTGCATTTAACAGCTTAAATCTAGGAGATTGGCTGATTTTATTGAAATTTGCTTCCTCTAAAATTCAAAATCTTCTCTCTCTCTTTAGTGCATGAGTTTTACAACAATAAGTCCTACTTACACTATTCCCGTTAGACGAAGCCTTAGAATTAAGTCCTTCCAAGGTTTAATTACTGAGGAGATGGAACCTAATTTGAATGGCCTATTTAACGAGGACATGGGTAATTCCTCTAATCCTTTTAATGAAGAAGAAGCTCTCCATGAGGTTTCTATAGAACAACTTTCAAAATTGGATAACCAATTTGATGATTTTCGACAATGGATGTCTCAAGAATACCCCGATAGTCAAGCTCTTTCATTAATTGAGGGTCTAAAACATATGGTTCAAAGTGATAAGAATGGAATTGATATTTTGCGTGGTATTGGACACATTGTGGATTCGAATGTGATGCCTATGAAGAGTTGTGCTGAAACTTTAGGTTATACACAACCTCCTACTCAAGTCAATCATTCTATTCCTTTGACAACTCCTATTGCTAGTATACTTACTTTTACATCAAACATAATGGGGGCAATCCCTCTTCTTCAATCAACCCTCTTCCTTCATTCAATCCAACTTCTTCATTCATTCCTTCAATGAGTGTTCCTATTATATCACCACAAATGAACATGACGCAAGGGGGCAATTCATTTAACCATTCCATTCCTCCTTGTAGTGTTCCTCCTTTCCAATCATCTCCTATGACTAACTATCATAGTGTCTACTTGAGGAAGATCCAAAGCATTGAGATCTCTTTTGGTCTCTCTCATGTTGACTCAAAAGACACATGTGTTCCCTTCTTCTAGGTGACCTTCCTTGATTGGGGAATGAAGAACAATTATGCATACATACATATGATATACATGAATTATCATACAGCATACTGACCCCGAGGAAAGAAAAGTCACCTCGTGCTTTGTGTTTTGTGTCTATTATCCTTGGGCTTATCTCACACTTGGGGGCTAAATCCTTGTGATAACATGCTCCTTTCCTTTCTCATTTCTTATATGTATCACTACCTTAAAGCAATCACCCCCGATGAGGCGTGTGCAATTGCTTTAATGTAGGGGGGCATACACCCCATTCATATCTCTTCAAGATACTTAAATTTTTTTTTTGACAAATTTAGCTTTGCCTTGAAAATTTTTGATATCTTTCTTGCATGACTCATAGTGAGGGAGCCTTACTACTCACAGTCATGGTTCTCCCTCATGATCTTCCCTTTTACTTTGTCAATCGAAGTCGTAAGATCCTTAGTCCACTGGGGGCTTGGTGTATCTTGCCTCCTTGACGTGGTGAAAGTCTTTCAATATTGTTTCCTTGTACTTTACCGAAAGTATGAGCATAGGCTTATACTCCCGCTAAAGTGGGGGCTAAATGTAGTGTCCTAAAAATGCGACACTTGCAAATTTGACTGCATTTGGGTCTTCACGATGGCGACGCAACGTTGAAGCTGAATGGAGACCCCAAAACCTGCTTGTGACACCAAAAACTACATTTTTCTGCACCTCAGCCTGATCCCTCCTTGCACCTTGCTGTCCCGGGAGGTGGGACCATGGCGCCCAGCGCCCTGGTCCCTGGCCCTATTTTGGGCCCGGTCTCCTTTTGGCCATCGGGTCTTGAAGTTTGCAAATTGGAAAATATTGTTTCTAGGTCGGCCTAAGGTCGGAAAAATCAGTCTATCAGCCCTAATTGACAAGTATATAAACTACATTTCCTCTTCCAAAAAAGAGGGAGGAAGACATATGGGTGCAAAAGGTGGAAGCGATATTCAAACATTCAAACATTCAAGCATTCAAGCATTCCTTCAAGCAATTGAGCATTCTAAGTCTCCATTCAAGGCTAGGTGTTGAATTCAAGACAAGGATTCAACCATTGAAGAGGAGATCACTTACAACACATAACACATAACATACATTACACCTTTGCATTAAGAATACAAACATTCTTACAACAAGGTATCAGTATTTGTTTACATTACAAACATTTACATTTACAGCATTCTCATTTCTTGGTTAATTCCAAAACTGGGGTTGACCTAAAGGCAAACCCCTAATCCCTAACCCCCCAATCGTCCTCTCTTTTCTTTGTGTAGGTTGCAGGTACGCGGCTGTAATTGAAGATCTGGAATCCTTGTGCAAAGATGAACAGATCCACCTTCATTTCGTGGATTTTTCGGAGGACCGTGTGCACTCTGGGCGCCATCGTCCCGTCAACTTTCGCTCAAATTTGCAGAACAGCACCGTCTTGACATTTTACTGCTAATTCCAGGTCCGCGGCTTCATCCCGTATCCCTATCTCTGTTTACAAGTGAATCTTTCTTGCTTCTACATACATTCCTAGTTCAATCATTCTATCTACATTCTTTACAAAAGAGGGTATCCTTGATGTCACAACCCTTGAAACTCATTTAGAATCCAATCTTGCAGTGCGTGGGATTGGATCTTGTGGGTTTCAACCCCTCTTTTGAATGTAAAGTCTCTTCTAAGTGAAAACCATCAACCCTAGTGACTCTCCCTTCTCTCTCCTTGGAGTTGGGCAGGGGAGAACAACTAGGGTTTGATTTTTCCGCTTTACAATACACTTAAGCTTTCTATATTTTTTTTTAAAACAACTCTATAAGCCATGCAAAAAAATTGATAACAAAAAATGACAGCAATATTCATTTTCTAATATGTTAATATTTAGGCTTTAATTTCTGTCTTTATTTTTATTTTTTTTAAATACAAATCATAACTAATTATTCCCCTGGCACATTAAACCTAGCATAGTGGGAAATACTACTTTTTTCATTGTTTTAAAGCATTCTGTATATTTTTTTTAAAAGGAAAATGACACAAACAACAAGCTCTAATGTATTCTTTTCTTTTAAAAAAAAGTCTAGATGATAACTTTAAAAATAGGCTATTACTATTAGATTTATTTTTTGCAATAAATGAAAGAGCAAATGACAGATTTAATTGAACTATAGTAGCATTAATAGAACTAGAATATCATGTAAAACTATTTTACTAAGATGAATACCACATTAATATCCCCACTAAACTCTAAACTCTAATTGGCACTTGAAGTTAAATAAATGAGATTTAGAGTTCTTTTCTAGTTTAATAACTTACATGATATTCTAGTTTACATTTTTAATCATCTACACTATTTTCATTTTGCATAGTACATAGAATGTATTTTTATTCTCAAATAATAAGAATGCAACAAATATATTATTTCACAACTATACGAACTTAATCCATAAATAACATTTCATTTTGCAATAACATTCTAGTAGGAAAATACATTTCTTTTGAGAACATTTAGAATACAAAGTAGTCAACAATACAGAAGGCTGTAATACCCATCTACACTCTCATTTTCATTAAATGAGGACTTAAAAATAAAAATGAATACATGTCTTTTTTTTTCGAAATAAATACAACATTTAGCTTTTCTTTACATAGCTACAACTTAAATACATTATTCCTTTTCCTAATCATTTTTGCAACTCAAGTAAAAACCAGCAACTTCTATCTTTCTTTTTTTTTCCTTCCCATCCCAAGCAACCTACAAATAAAACATAAGGCTTGACCATGGAGTGCTCACCTCCCAGCCTAGGCTTACTAGAAGCCACCCCCAAGCTTGGAGAACCAAGCACTAGACAGGTTACACACATGCAAACACAACAAGCAAGGGATAAATACACAACAAACAATTTCCCAACCAAGGCTACACTTCACCACAAAATGTGATGATTTTTACAAAGGGTGGAAGTGGACCAAATACCATTGGGGAGATTGCAAGCATGGAACATCACAGGCCACCTCATGGCAACCAAATACAACATAAGTCCATACCCCATATCCTTATGCCCTCCAAAAGGCATACAAGCCATACCTTCTCTTCCTTATGACCCCCAAATGCATAAACAAGGCTATGCAACAAGGGTCACAAAAGAAATACCCTTGAGATCACTCTCATAATGAGAGCCTCTCACCCAAGGCTGTCAAACTCCTTCCACCCCAAGACCATCCTACTCTCCCAAGAGTAGAGGGCCTTGGTTACTCCCAATACAAGAAAATGCATAAAAGAAATGAAGGGAAAAATCACATATTCTTTCACAAAGGGAAAATACAAGGAACAATTCTTACATACAAACATTTCTTCAAACATACATATGCAACATAAACAAAAAGAGAGTAAGAACCAACCTTAATCTGCCCAAGGGTTTTGCTAGATCTAGTTGAGGATGAGCAACCCAAATCCACACAAATCTCTTTTCCAACACTTAGCCAAAATTCTATCCTACAACTATTCTTTTCAAAAATTGCATAATCTCCAACAATGGAGAGTGGGTGATTAACTCACTAAGTCCCTAATCCTTGCCTAAGAAGGCTTCTCTCACTCTTCCCAACCACTTGGATAGAGTGAGAGTTCCCATTGGTTGGTCTTCCCAATCTCTTACAATGTTGCTAAAACTGGAAAGAGAAAAGGTAAGAGAAGATGGGGAAGAGAAGCTGACACAAGAAAGGAAAGGTTGTCTATCCTAGGAAGAACC
Source organism: Cryptomeria japonica (assembly GCF_030272615.1). NCBI lineage: Eukaryota > Viridiplantae > Streptophyta > Pinopsida > Cupressales > Cupressaceae > Cryptomeria > Cryptomeria japonica. The sequence continues at coordinate 325,639,858 of NC_081411.1, forward strand.
TTCTATGTTGAATTTTCGCTCACCTTGGGAAAACCACTTTTTGAGGTGACTAAACAGCCACATGGGAGTAGTCACATGGTTAAAAATACCCCTAACCCATAGGTATACCCTTTGGACCTTTGGAAAATCCCTAAAACTAACCCTAAGAGTCCATTTGACCCCTTAGAAACCCAACTGAAGTTAACCTACGGGTCAAACCTGAGTTGACCACTCCCAAGACTCTCTACCCTAGGCAAATTTGGGACCACACCCAAATATTTGAAATGGGCTTTGGTAGAAACAAACTCCCTCCAAGAGACAAGTCAAAATCAATGACACTGATCAACACATGTGTCAAGTGACACAATAAAATACATTACAAAATTACACATGGAGTTTGTCTCTTGTTGGATATACACAAATGAACAAAATCAATTTAACACACATGCAACATTTACTTTCACAAATAAAATATGATACAAACGGGGTGTTGTCTCTCCAAATAGACAACCCCTGGCTTTACAAACGTACGTAGGTCTAGGTTTGGTTCTCCATAATATTTCCATGGTCACATGGATAATTTTCCTGCACATCTAAATTTACACATTAGTAATTCCAAATAACCTCATATAATATTAAACACATGAGTTTGAATACACATCAAACACCCTGCATACAATTGACATTAATAAATCAATATCTCATATATCCCAATTAATCCACATAAGCAATTATCATAATCACAATTTTGATCCGTTCATTATATATGCATCCTATTTCTATCATCATAATAAAGTCCTGCAAATCCAATAATGACATACATCATCTCAAAGTCATCCTATTCTAGAATCATATAAAGTTCCATATCCATAATGCATAAAAATGAAGCATCACATACATCAATGTTATCCAAATCATGGAATCATGTAAGTTCTAAATCCATACTGCATAAAAATAAAGCATCCATAATAGTCTCATCATGAAAATAACAGAAATGCAAGGAGTAGTCAAGTTAGGGCGTCACAGATCACACAACCAAGAAATACTAACTCCTCCTACAAGAAGACACATTTTTCTAAATTGATCTTCAACTGCTCTTCATTCAACCTTTTCAACACCAAATCCAAATGTATTAGATGTTCATCCCTATTCTTGCTAAAAATCAAGATATCATCTAAGTACACAACCACAAATTGATTGATAAAGGGTTTCAAGACTTCATTCATGAGTCTCATTAATAAACTAGGAGGATTTGAGAGGCCAAATGGCATAACCAGCCATTCATAAAGTCCTTCTTTGGTTTTGAAGGCTATCTTCCACTCATCTCCCTCTCTTATTCTGATTTGGTGGTAGCATCTCTTCAAATCCACCTTGGAATAGTACTTGGCTCCTTCTAGACAGTCCACCAAGTCTTCTATCTGAGGCATAGGGAATCTATACTTGATTGCGATCTTGTTTATGGCTCTTGAATTTATACTTAATCTCTATGTACCTTCTTTCTTTGGGGCCAATACTGTAGGGACAACACAAGGGCTAATGCTCTTCCTTATGAATCCTTTCTCTAGAAACTCATGTACTTGCCTTTCAAGTTCTTATGGCACAATCAGTAAGTCTTTTCCTTCCAATCCTATTTCATCTTTAGAATCTCCAGTAGAGGTAGCTATCTCCATGGGTAGGCCTCTTGATTTCGTTACTCAGCATTCTAAATTAAGGGTCAATTTATATATTGCTTTGTTGGGAAACATTGAGCCTGGTATGAAGTCAATGCAATGACTTACATCTCTAAAAGGTGGTAGGGTCTCTGGTTTTCTTCCTACAACTATACCCTTGTATCTTTCCAACAACCCTTTCACTTCTCTAGGACCTACAGTCCTTTCTTGCAGCTTGTCTTCTTCTTTCTTCCTCACTTCTTCTCTTGGCTTCACCACTATGACAAAGTGTGGGGTATCCTTCTCTTTGATTGTTTGCATAAACTCCTCCCTACCTACTAACATGACACTAGTCACAACATGATTGTCCTTACCATCATCCGATAGTGGGGTCGTCGTGTATTGCACAGCATCTTTGGTCAACTTTTAGAATTTTTTCTTCCCATCATGCCTTGAGTCTACATCATATTTCCATGGCCTTCCAAGGAGTAAATGGCAAGCATCCATCTCTACAACATCACACAAAATCTTGTCTCTATATTTACCTATTTGAAAGTCAACCCGAACTTGTTCACTTACCAAAGCTTGCCACTCTTTACTCAACCGAAATACTTTGTAGGGGCAAGGGTGAGGAAGTTTCTTCAATCCAAGTTTTCTAACCATCTTTATTGAAGAAATATTATTATTTGACCCCAAGTCCACAATGACTCTACATACCTTTCCACTTACCTTGCAAGTAGTTATAAACAATGACTTCCTCTGTGGTGGCTCCTTGACGGTTGACACCTTCAAGAAGGTCCTTTTGAACATTAGGCAGTCCCCTTGCTCTGGATCTTCATGTCTTGAAGGTGATTCCACACTTTGGGTGTCCTCCTCTTGTGCCAAATGAACTCTTCTTTCTTCATCTTGACTATTAGAACCTTTCTTTTCTAGACATCTGAATGAGTGGTGGGCAACTTCCCTCCAAGAGACATGTCACTCCCAACTCACTTCACAACACAAGTGTCAAGTGACAACATAAAAATACATAATACTTAAATACACATGGAATGTCCCTTTTTGGAATTAACAAATTTAACAAATTCAATTTAAACACACATTCATGCATTCAAATTTATAAATAAAACAAATTACACATGAGGTGTTGTCTCTCCAAATAGACAACCCTTGGCTTCACAAATACACATAGGTTTAGCTTGATTCTCCGAATAGTTTCCATAGTCACGTGGATTAGTTTTCTTGCACATCTCACTTTGCACATTAGTGATCTCAAATAACCACATATAATATTAATATATGAAAGAATACAATTCAGGCATTTGCATATAATTTAAGTTATAATAATAAAATTATCAATTATCCAATAAAATACACATGATATAATTTACTCAATGGCATCATCATAATCATCATGAAAATCAATCACTCGTAAGGCATGCATCCATGTTTTCTAACATCATAAATAAAGTACTGCAAATCAGAAATAAATGGCATACACCATATCAATGTTATCCAATCACTCGATCATATAGAATCTATATCCATAATGCATCAAAATAAAGTATCAATAATAGGTCCAACATGAAAAATAACTGCAATGCTATGATAGCTAGAGGTAGGGCCTCACACCCTCCCCCTATAGGCATGAACTTCCTCCTGGAGTTCATTAAAAAGATGGGGGTATTGAGATCTCATCCATGTTGCGTCCTCCCATGATGTTTTAACCTTATCATAACAATCCCACTGGACCCTAACCTAGTCCAACTCTTGGCCTCGAAGAGACAGCGTCCGACGAGCTAAAATATGAATGGGCTCCAAAGCCAACTACCCATCTAACTCCACCTACAAGGCATACCAATCTAGAATATGAGAGTCATTATAAATATACTTTCTCAGTACTGACACATGAAACACATCATGGATGCGTGACAGGCTAGGTGGCAAAGCTAGATGATATGCAACTAGTCCTATCCTCTCAAGGATTTGAAATGGTCCAACAAAGTGAGGTGCAAGCTTATATCCCTTTCCATAATAGATTCAACTCTTATGCAGTTGCACTCTCAAGAAGACTCTGTCCCCAACCATGAAGCAACAATCTATCCTCTTCCCATCTGCATACTTCCTTTGTCTATCATGTGCCTCTCTAAGGCATTGTCTAATCAAATCCACCTGCTGCTCCATATCTTGAACTATCTCAGGACCAATAGCTACTCTATCCTCAATGCGATCCCAACCTAAAGGTGTCCTACAAGGTCTTTCATACAAAGCCTAATAAGGTGGCATCCCTAAAGAAGTGTGATCCCCATTATTATAGGCAAACTCTACCAAAGGAAGATACTCTTCCCATCTAGTCTAATGATCCATGACATACATATGGAGCATATCTTCCAAAACCCGGTTCACCCTCTCTATCTATCCATCCGTTTCCGGATGATAGGCTGAGCTAAAGTTGAGTTTGGTACCCATTGCTACCTGCAACGCCTTCCAAAAGGAATAAGTGAAGAGGGAATATCTATCTTAAATAATATTGTGTGGAATGCTATGAAGTCTTACAATATCCCACATGAATACCTATGCCATTGCTAGTGTTGTGAAGGTAGTCTAAACTGGTGAGAAGTGGGCCACTTTGGTCAACTTGTCAACTGTCACCAAGATGGCATCATGATGACGCGATGACATAGGAAGACCAATGACGAAATCCATCGATATAGTATCCCACTTCCACTATGGTATCTCATGAGACTGGAGTAACCCACCTAGATGGAGGTGCTCTTCCTTGACTCTTTGGCACTCAAGGCATCGAGCTACTAGTACAGTAATGAGTTTCCCCATACCTGAACAGTGATATAATTGTCTCAAATCTGCATGCATCTTCTTAACTCCAGGATGTGTTGCATAAGGAGCTATATGAGCCTCCATCACAATGAAATCATGCAACTTTCTGGAAGAAGGTACATAAATGTTCCCTCTATGGTGTAGTAGTCTATCAGACTCTAATGAATAGTCTACATACTTCCCTTCTAGGGTCTCCTGAGATTGCACTACCTTACATACCTCTAAATACCACTCATCCTTAAGCAACTGCTACAATATGCAATCTCTCAAATCTGTATCTATAGACATGGAGTATATCTCATGACATCTCCTACTCAAGGCATCTGCAACTATGTTTTCTTTCCCCTTGATGTAGTGAACATCAAAATCATACTCACATAAAAACTCCATCCATCTTCTCTGACAAGCATTAAGATTAGGCTTAGTAAATATGCACATCAAGCTCTAATGATCTGAATGAAGCTCAAAATGATGACCCAAAAGAAAGTGTCTCCACCTCACAAGTGCATGCACCACTACTGCAAGCTCAAGTTCATGAGTAGTCTAGTTAAGCTCATGATTCTTAAGTTTCCTAGACTCATACACTATAGCTCGATCATCCTATATAAGGACTACTCCTAAACCATCCAAGGAAGTATCTGCACATACCATGAAATTGACTGAGGGATATGGCACAACAAGAATAGGTGCACTAGTAACTACCTTTTTGAGTTCCTAAAAGACCCTCTCACACTTTTCTTTCCACTTGAATTTCTTTCCCTTTCTCTGAAGAGATGTAATAGGATGTGCAACCCTAGAGAACCCCTCAACGAAGTGTCTGTAATAACCTGCTAGACCCATGAAACACTTGACTTCTATCACACTAGTTGGTGCTGGCCAATCCATAATAGCTCTGATCTTTGATGGCTAAACTAAGATCCCACCACTAGATATGACATGTCCTAGATATTCGACTTCTGATCTAAAGAATTCAAACTTTGACAAACTACCACACAACTGATTACCTCTCAAGCATTGCAATACCTATCTCAAGTGCTCCTCATGCTCCTTCTCATTCTGAGAATATATCAATATGTCATCAAGGAAGACAATCACAAATCGGTCAAGGAAAGTGTGGAATACCCCATTCACGAGACTCGTGGATACAACTGGAGCATTCATAGGACCAAATGGAACCACGGTGAACTCATAGCGGCCATACCTTGTAGAGAAAGCAGTCTTTTGGATATCGCTCTCTATTATCCTCAACTGATGGTACCCTAACTTCAGATCTATCTTAGAAAATACTTTGGCTCCCTAAAACTGGTCAAATAAGTCATCGATCCTGGGCAAAGGATATCGGTTCGTAATGGTCACTTTGTTCAACTGTCGATAATCCATACATAATCAAAGGGATCCATCTTTCTTTACGAAGATGACTAGTGCTCCCCAAGGGGAGATGCTAGGATGAATGTGACCTTTCTCTAAAATTTCCTCAAGCTGCATCTTGAGCTCATTAAGCTCATTAGTGGTCATCCTATATGTTGCTCTCGAAACTAGCTCAGCTCCTGGTACAAGATCTATGTGAAAATCAATCTAACTGCAAGGTGGCATACTAAGTAGCTTAGAAGGAAACACGTCTATAAATCACTTAAGGAAACACGTCTATAAATCACTTAAGGATAGGATGATCATCAAGTGATGGTTCCTTCTCATCCTCTTCTTCTCTATCACTAATGGTGATGGAAAATAACTAGCATCCCTTTCGTATGCTTTGCTTAAGCTGTATAGCAGAAATCATATGAAGTGATACGGGTGCCTGAATCCCTGAAATTACTATGGAAGTACTATGATCATCCACACACTTGATCTTTTTCTGGTGACAGTCCATCCAATCCATGCCAATAACAATGCCATAAGATCCTAGTGGTCTGACTCGAAGGTCTACTATGGTGGTTTTACTTCCAATCTAAAGATGACAATCCCTAACTTCTGATTCAATAGACACTCTAGCCCTCGAAGATAACTCCACTTGTAGCTCTTGAATCAAGTAGGATAGTAACACTGCTACCTCTGATCATACCTATTGCCTGTATGATTGTGGCCTGATGCTCAACATGGCAGTTGTCAACCACTGCGAAAAATTTGTGGGATTTACCCATGTCCCTAATTGTAGGTTCTGAACCTTCCATCCACTGACTTCCTGCCATTTGACCCTGTGGGCACTCTCACACCATGTGTTCCATGGCCTCACAAGTTAAATAAGCACCACCTATTTGAAACTGAACACCCTATGGCCTAGAGTATGTCGGTCCTCCTATCTTGCTCAATCTACTATAACCACCCCTTGACTATTGAGTCCACACCAAAGGTGTGTATGGAACCCGTGGTCGATGATCATGCCTCAGGCCCTGTGTCTACCTCTGCTTTTGCTTAAAGACCTGCTGACTCTATGGAGGCCTTTGCCTCTGATTCTATTGTGGCTACTCTAGAGGAGGGGCTTTGAAGGACCCCAATGAATGTCTGTCATTACCCTGCTAGTGGGGTTTCTGAAACCCAAAAGACTGAGGTATAGGGTTTTGGTTTTGACACCGTTTCCGCATGTCCTAAGGTTTACTCTAAATTTCCTCTGATAACAAGACCTTCTCCAAGGCAACTCAAAGGCTTCCTAGAGCTGCCATCCTAACTGGCCCTACTATACCGATATTCAATCCTCTAATAAACCAGTTGATGAGTAGCTTCTTGTCCTTCAAGTAATCAACATAGGGTAAGAGCTCAAATAACTTTCTCTCATACTGAGAAACTGAAAGACCCTTCTATTGAAGGTCATGAAACTGATCAATTATGTGCTGCCTAAAGTGCTCTGATAGGTATCTATCTCTGAATCTCTCCATAAAGGTATCCCAAGTGATAGTATCTATAACTATGTCATTCTTATACTCCTCTTGCCTCCACCATGTGGAAGCTGACCCTCTCAAAAGGTGAATAGAAAACCTTGCCTTCATATTTCTCTCAAAGGGGCACAATCCGAAGCACCTTTCCAGACTCAATAACCAAGACTTAGCCTCTACCCCTCAGTAGATCCTGCAAATAATGGTGGCTGAAGATGTAAAAGTTCTCTGATCTAATCCCCAGGATCATGGGGTGCTCTCTCTATAATTACTAGTTCCATAAATGGAGGTGGTTTAGGTAGATAGATTGACTTAGGCTCATGCTTGTCCTATCCCTCTATATGGTTAAGAGGTGGACTCCTTCTCCGCTCCCTAGTTGCTGATCTATAACTCTCAGAAATCTTGTGTTCTTCCTGATGATCTACTGTTGGGAGCCTATCCTGAACTATTCCTATCGGGTTTTGAAGGGAAACCAAAATGTCTCAGTTAGGGTTGATCAGTTGTTCAGGAGGAGCTTCCTGATTCCCTTTCAGAATGAACTCTTCCTGCACATCATCTTCGCGTGTCATGTGAGCACGTCTAGGACCCCTACTGCGCCTATGAGCTTGTCACGTAGTCGGAGGCATCCTTCATGAACAATAAAATAAAATAAAATAAATAGATAAATTTTTAAAAAGAAAATAATAATTAAAGCGAAACATAATGTAGAAAGGTTCCAAGTGTTGGAAACCTTTCTCTGATACCAAAGTGTGATGCCCAAACTTTTGGGCAAAAATGCAACAACAATTTTTTTTAAACAACACTAAAATACTAGATGTTCTACAATCAAAAGATGTGATGACTAAATTTGTTTACACTAAAGGTTAACTCATGCATAAATAAGAATGGATTCCTAAAGATAATTTATTTAACTCAACAATTATAATGTTTACATTTTTGACATTGAATTATTTTACCCTAAGAAGTCATCACAACTTTATTAATTAATAAAATTAATTTGCCCAAATAAATCTTCAATTTTTAATCAAGAAATAATAATCATCCCTAGTAGTATTAATATACTTCCAATATTTCTAAAATTAATATTAATACAATTTGCATTATTTTAATAACAATTCATTGAGCCAATAAGAATAATGTTTTCGAATTCGTCTTTTAAAATTAACTAAATCAATAATAATATTTCCTAACAAATAACCTTCCATTATTGATGAAATAAATCCCCCTCAAATATTTAGTATTCATAATAAATTACCCCTTTAGCTTAAAATAATCATTATACTTAACAATTCTCATTAATAAATGTTCAAGGAAATTAAACAAATATATATATGTATATATATATGTATATATATATATGTATATATATATGTATATATATATATCTATATATATACATATACATATATATATATACATATATATATACATATATATATATACATATATATATACATATATATATACATATATATTATAAGTTAACCCCGATATTGTTTTATAAAATCAACTACCTTAAACATTTAGCTTATTTAAAATGGGGTTTTCCCATTAAATTTATTTCAAAATTTAAAAGGGTCCCCCTATTATTTGATGGTATGATGAAAGAATAAGTATCTAGTAGAATACTGAGAGGTGGGGAGGGGGGGTGAATAAGTATATTGAAAAACTGATAATATGTTCCCAAACTCAAACTAAGTCAAACAAAGTTAACATATCTCAGTCAAAATCAATATTCACGAGAATACTTGTCACTAACCGGTTTAATTGTTATGACAACTTTAACAGTAAACAACTTCAACATTTATGTAAATCAATAATGCTCAATCATAACTCAACATATTCATCTCTCAATGCTTCTGCATAACATGTCTTATTAGAAATTAACCATATCAACAAATAAAGTCACAACCACAAAAGAATTCACCACTTGACACAAATGTTTATACGTGGAAAACCCAAATAGGTCAAAACAACAGTGAGATGAGACTCACAAGGATAGCTATCTGAACTCTTCTGAAGTTCGCCTTGTTAGGAGCCAAAGCCTGTTAGAGATTTACAATGTCCTGTTAAGAACTAATTCCGGTTAGGAATCACCTAGTTAGGGGATTTACAAATATGCCTTATCAGAAGCACAATACTCTATTCGGAGTAACCTCTCTAGAGGATTTAAGAATCGAAGCTAATGGACCACCTTGTTACAGGGTTTAATGAGTAACCAAGCTTGTTAGAGCTCACCCAATTAAGGGAGTTAACTTCTGTTGTAATTGTTAGAAAACAACAGTTCTGTTGATCTATCTGAATAACACTTCTTTTGCTTGATCAGATCCTTCTATAACCTTCAATTTTCCTTCACTCAAAGTGTAGATCCATTCACTGGTTTGGCTACTACACACTCAATAGGTTTTCTACCAACCTTGTCAACAACCTTTACAAGCAACTTCATCGCCCTTAAATAGAAATCAATTAGGTCGGTAACACACCAAAAACCTAATTCTCATCATCAAGATTACAAACAAGTTGGTACAATCTTGACCATTAGAAATCATGACAATCTTCTTCAAGACAATTCCAACCGTTCCATGATCACCGCTTCATTGATTTGTGTAACTCATCATGCACTATGTATTAGATGCAATCCACTTTGCTCCTTCCCTAGACAAGAACAAATGTGCCAAAACCATTTGAATATATCCTTATTCAAATGATCACATGTGTCTCCATCATTACTGCTTATCAGATAATAAACCATCAAACTTGGTCAGTTAGGGTTTAATAGTTGATAGGGTTTTACCAGTTATATTACATAGAAAGGTTTAACCCTTTATACCGATTGAACTTACAAATTGTACATACTGGTTTACAACATGTTTCACAAAGCTCTTTTACAAGTTACTAGCCAATACCAAAAACAACAATGTTAGCAATATCATGAATACTATTACTGGTTCAATTGACATCAATGACAACATATCATTAATGCAATCTCTATGCAAGATACCAACAAACTCAAAATACCAAAAATATCCCCCTTTAGCATTGATGACAATACAAATATCAATGCCTCCAATTGCTGCTGAGATTGGTGAATAGGAATCCTAGTTTACATTACCAAGTATTCACCTTTCTCTATCTGTCTTTAGTCTGCCATTGGTTCACTTAATCAGACACATAATTCTTCTCCCTCTTTGACAACAATGCCAAAGTGAAAGTAAAACATGTAATTCTTCTCTCACTATTATGTTCATGCTCCCCCTATGGAATACATCCACTCCTTCATCAGTCTTTATAAGATTCTACAAGTAATTTAGGGACTGATGCAATCAACAGGATGCTCAAATGACTTCATGAAGAGGGACAACCCCCAATTGAATTCTAAGATACTTGAAAGTGATCTTAGGCAGAGGTTTGGTAAAGATATTGACAAGTCGTTCCTTGGTAGAAACATGCTCCAAGATAACATCTTTGCTTTGAAGTTTTTCCCTCAAGAAGTGATATTTTAATTCTATGTGCTTAGTCCTTGCATGCAAAACGGGATTTTTGGAAATTTTTATTACACTTGTATTATCACACAAAATCTTTCTAGGTTCAAAGATATCCATCTTGAAACCTTCCAAAGTTTGCCTCATCCACATAGCTTGTGTGCAATTCATATAAGCTTCTACATACTCAAATTTAGCAATAGATTGTGAAGTGCAACTTTGCTTTTTGCCACTCCAAGAAACTAGCCTTCCTCCTAGAAAGAATGCTCCACCGGTATTACTCTTCCGGTCATCAATGTTTCCTACCAAATCAACATCTGTGTATGCTTTCAGATCAAAATTTCCACCATATGGATACCATAACTCATAGTCAATAGTACCTTTTAGATATCTCAAAATTCTCTTGGTTGCCATCAGATGTGCCTCCTTAGGATTCTTCTGAAATCTAGCAACAATACCAACTGCATGGGCAATATCCGGTCGACTATGAACAACATAGTGTAATTTGCCAATCATTGATCTTTATTTCTTTTCATCTATAGACTTAGATGCATCATCTTTGGACAATTTACAACATGTAACCATTGGGGTTCCAACTAGTTTACAGTCACTCATACAAAAAGTTTTCAAAACTTCTTTCACATATTTGGATTGAGTAATGAAAATGCCATTCTTCATCTGTTGTATCTATAAGCGTATGAAATTTTTTATTTCCCCTACTAACAACATCTCAAATTCATTCTTCATTTCATCTGCAAAGCAATTACTCATGTCATCATTACCTCCAAATATAATGTCATCTACAAATACTTCACTGGCTAGTATTTCATCTCCTTCAGACTTGAGATAAATGTTGTTGTCATCACTGGTTCTAGTAAAGCCTATCTTCATCAGATGAGTATGAAGCCATTCATACCATGCTCTAGGTGCCTACTTTAATCCATATAAGGTTTTATGTAATTTTCATACCATGTCTTCCTTGTTTGTAAATGCATAACCATCAGGCTGCTCTATATAAACCTCTTCTTCCAGTATCCCATTCAAAAATGTAGACTTGACATCCATCTAGTATACCTTGAACTTCTTATGTGTTGCAAATGCAAGCAATGTTCTCACGCCTTCCAGTCTTGCTACTAGTGCAAAAATTTCTCCATAATCTTCTCCTTCTTCTTGTGCATAACCTTTGCATACCAATCTTGCCTTATTTTGAATTACAACACCATCTTCATTTAATTTGTTTCTGAACACCCAATTGGTACCTATAACATTCTTGTTTATCGGTTGGGGTACCAGGGTCTAAGTGTTGTTCTTCTGAATTTGATCCAACTCCTCCTCCATAGCTTTCACCCAATGATCATCACCAAATGCCTATTTATCACTTCTAGGTTCAAAGGTGGAGATCATGCAAGAGTTCTCTCTTAATCTCCTTCTAGTTTGTACACCTGCATCCTTATCTCCAATTATCTATTCAGGGTTGTGATTCAATCTCACATACCTAGGTAAAACATGATCATTATCTTCAAGTTCAACTTCATCATTGTCATCTTCCTCTGAATTTTTTTGTTTTGGTTGAACAACTTCATCAATATTTTCTTTACTGGTTTCTGATTTAACAGTTTCAGGTTCTGTTGTTCACCAAAAGTGATAACCCAAGACACCTGTATATCTATCTATGAGATAGCCAATCTCAATCAATGAAACACCTTAGGGCTGGGACAACATAACATAGGATCCTAATGATCCTCCTGCACTTCAGGTTCTGCTAGACCTAGGGGGGGACACCCTTTTGATGCGTTGAATACAACAATCACAAACATAAGACTGCATCAACAATGAGCAGACAAACCATTCCACAAGCTCACCAAATTAGGTAACATGTACAGATGGGCTAGATCTTATACAAATAATAGGTCAAATAGAGCTTTGGCAGGATAGAACATTAACCCCTAAACATAAAGGGAAATAGATTTGTCTTTTAAAATGTATATCTGAGACCATTCCCAAATCTATCAAAGACTAGTGCCTTGTTCATTGGGTAGCAGAGTCACTCACAAAACTACAAACATGAATCATAGATGCAAGTTTGTTCTCCTTAAACAAGATATTCATGCATCTATACCTTATATTAATGCACTATTTGATTCATTCACAAATTCATCAGATCTGGATACATATTTCATTATTTATGACTGACTATAGAATTTAAACTCTTCATTGAAGAATGCCTACAAACAATCATACAATCTCCTTGAGATGACAAATTTCATCCTCCTTGAGGATTGAATTCATAATAATGAAAAAACATATCACAGAGACAATCTTGTGGGAAATTACTTATGCCTGACACTAGTAAGACCTGTAATTAAAACCATATTTACAACACTGCACTGCAATCTCTATACCCTGAAACCAAACAGAAGCATTTACAAACTTGGGTCAAGATCTTCAGAAAATGGAAGCCATCAAATCTGGAGCATTTTCCAAATTTTTGGAACCCTTACAACTGAGAAGAATTCGGAATAAAAAGAGGAGGGAAGAAAATCAAATCTGCAACTGAATTGCCAAGTGTCTCCTCTCTAATTGAATTTTGTTCCCATGGAAATTGCCTCCAAAATATCTCACATTTGTCAAAATTAAATGCATAATCCGATTCCTCACTCCGAGAGCTTTCCGGCGATATATAATACTTTATATTTTGGCCAAAATTTAGACCCTGGGCGAATTAATTCCCATTTGTGCTCAGTCATTTAAATATTTCGAATTTTAATATAGTCAGAACTATATCATTTATTCATTTTAATTTTGATTTTTGCCTCCATTTGTGCTCTGACACCTTGCCACATGGCGGCCTCTGATTGGTCGATGGGGTTGACCGGACGCCACCTGGGATGACACCTCATCCTTTGCCACCTGTCGGCCACATCACCGCCACTGGGCTGCTTGCTTGTACGCCACTTCATCGCCACATCATCGCCACTGGACTGCCATGACCATCTATCACGACACATGGACGGCTCTCGTTCACTTTCGTTATTTCACAGGGTGTAACTCGCGTGCATCTTCCTTTCACGAAATAGCGCGCAACGTTGATCCATCTCGAACTTGCTCACTCGTTAAGCCGACCTTCCTCTGCAAAATTTTGTCTGTCTGCCTCGGGAAGCATGTCTACGTGGGGTCCACCTATTCACCATCCAGTCAACTCCTCCATTGCCTCGGGATCCGTGCTCATGCATGGGCCCACCTTGGGCACCATCCGTCAAAAGCCTTTAAGGCTTTGACATTATAGTATGATGGAGTCTTATATTTAAATAGCAAAAATTTACACTTCTCAGCCAATGTGGGATAATGCATTATCCCTGGGCCTGCGATTTTGGAGCTTTTCTCTGAGTTTTTAATGGCGCTGCCCATTCATTTTGTGTGGGATTTTAATACCCCCTTCCATTTTATTTACTTGGATGATTTCATGGTCCACATGAGGGAGGAGACTGTTGTTGCCTTGTTTGCATTATGCTTTAAAAGATTTTTAAAAAAAACAAAACTTTCTCCCAGCTACAGAGCACGGTAGAGAGGATTGGCACATGTTTGAAAATCTTTGAAACTTACAACACCATAACATGTGCCATGCAAAAGGAGGGTACTGCTGCAAATTGCATTTGTTTGAAAGTTTAAATTGCGTTCCCAGCCATCACACACAGCAAGGAGAATGCTGGGAAGGTTGGAGAATTTGGCTTTTGCTTGGAATTTCACCATGGGGCTGCTGTATGTGGGAGGAAGGGAAGCCATTCAAGTGTTGCATTTTAATAAACTTCAAAGATGCCCTCTCCAACACTTCCAAACATGTTTGCTTGAAAGTTAAAATAGCCTCCGAACTCCATAGCATAAGGGGGAATTTGGCATTGGAGTTTTTCATATGCCATGTGAGGAAGGGAATAGTTTAGCTAGAGCTGCTATCTATTTGCACTTGAAGACCAATGCTACTGCTGTTGTTTACAAACTCCAATGCTTAACCATTGGTTTCAACACTGCCTGTGTGCATTTGCTTGAAAATTTTAATTGCTACTCATACATGGAAGGATTGGCTGGCGATTGAACTTGCTGCCACATTTTCTTTGAAATCTTCTTAAAACCTCCTTTCAACACCACACATAGGAGGACATTGGCATGTTTACTAATTTGCATTGGATTGGAAGTTGTACTCTTTCACTTGCCACGTAAAGAAAGGATTATTGGCTGCCTTGTAAATTTGGAATTACACCTACCAACATTACATTTGGTTGAAAGGTTTAATGGCTTTTCACATGCCAATGCATTTAATTTGAAAGTTTAAATGGTCTTCTCACACCATGGCTGCCAAGTGCATTCATATTTTTTAATGCTCTTCTTTGTCGCTGAAGGAGGATTTGGCTCCAAACTTACCAATTTTAAATTGCCTGAAGTGCATAATAACATCTTGAACTCTTATGTCATGCCTCCTGATTATAATCCATATTTAGAAATTCTAAAAATCTCTTAGTGAACAAAGTCGCCAATAAACTAATACGGCATAGACATGAGCCAGGTCGGGCTCCAAAGTGGGTCCGACTAAATTTTTTTTCGTTTTCATGCAACTGACCACTGCAATGGTTCACGGACCTCAAACATACCTCCGGAAATGATCAGCATCGTTTTTGGATCATTAATCCGCATTTTACAACCTTCAGGCAATTACGCCACAATTTTCGCATTTAATCGCGAAGACGTAATTTTCAAACCTGTCAAAACACCTTTCTAGAGCTCGCCATCTAACAGACATGTACTTTGATATACAAGGATAACATCTACTAAACGGTTTCTCAAGACAAGTCCCGAGCGAAGAGATATTAATTTTTGAAAACGGCCAACTGGCTTTGTCGACACTGCGGACCTGATGAAGTCAATGTTCTTGCAACACATGATGCCTTTCTCAAAAATATCAAACAACCTCCGTGGGTCCTCAAATTTGAAACATAGGTACCTTAAAGTACATATTAAATCTTTGAATTCGCAGTTCGATCACCAGACTGATAGGATGCAAATGGTGCGCTCACCAAAATGGCTACATTAACTGATATAACACTGGAGTGCGGATAACTGAATTTTATGGCAAAATGAGCTCTTTTGAAAACCGATCAAACGGATTGGTAGAGCCTTGAAATTTGAAACGTAGCTCACCATTTATACCGACATCAGCCCAAAACAAACATTCTGACATGACGCTCACCAGGACATTTTTACACTTGTGCAAATATCACAAACTACAAACGGATTGAGCTTTGAAAACTGAGCAAATGGATTCATAAGGACTTGAAATTTTGCATGTTGACTCACATTTATGCATAAAATTCAATCCATTTTGAAATTCTTCATGATAATAAACATGGCAAAAGATATAAACACCCAAAGTAGGCTACTTAATAAAATTTGCACTTGTGCCTAGAATGCACTTTCAGCTCACCCCTCGAAATGGGTACCTAGTAAACTTATCCAAACTGAAAGGTGTGGGACATGAATCCTAAGCCTTACCCTCTGAAAATCAACCAGCTCCATTTTACCCCCTTGCTAACTAGGCCATTCAAACTGACTTATTTTAATCATTTGGAAATGTAGGGCAAAATTTTGAAGTGGGCCTATAAACTTGACTCAGTTTTAAATACTCCCAATAGTGGCTCTGACTGGGGATGGTTGAATGCAAGATCAACACAAGAATCCAAATATCTTTGGTTAAGCAGACCACCCAAAAACGGATCATTCTTCTCTCAATTTTTCTCTTCTCAAAACAGGGCTTCCTTATTCTACCCAAATAGTAGGGCACCTTATTGAAAACCACACAACTAAAGCAAAGAAACTGTACAAAATATAAAACATATAAATGGCCCCGGACCATCAAAACTGAAATCACTTCCTACCTCTGTCAAAAATATGATTCTCTTTTCCACAAATCGGAGGTAAGTTGAGATCATCATTCCAATCTGCCTGATCAAAAACACTTCCATTTCCAATCAGCTGATCACATAAAACATAATCAGCAGCATGTTCATAATCATGATATCTCTGAAAATCAAACACACGCTGAAAGGATTGATCACTAGGTGACATAAGAGTGCCATACTCTTTACCATTCTTTCCCAGCTGAAATGAAAAGTAGTCTAACTCATTCTGAAAGTTGAAAACATCAGGCACATCTATATTACTAGTTTGCTCAAATGATGAACACTCCTCCACAATGATGGCTTGCAAACTAGAGAGGAAAACTTCCTCATAACATGACTGCACTTCCACTTGCTGATCACAAAAACTATCAGCATTTTGCACACATGAAAGTACATGATTTTTACTTACCAATGGTTCATTTCCTCCTTGCAAACCTGAGAAAAACACCCCAAATCTGTCATGTCTTCTAAAAGGTAGATCCTCATAATGCATATCAAAGCCAGAATTCATATCAACATATGAACCTTCATTATCATACCTATCAACCATATATGCATTATCATTTTGTCTATCAAACATAGGAAGAGAATCAACATTATATGTATCATTTTTTACACCCTCAAAAACATCATCAGAATCAAAACATATACTGAGTGGGTATGAAAGATCGGACACATTTTTGAATCCACATCTCTGAAAATCAAAAGCTAAGAGTTCTAAAATTTGCTCACTACATACTGAACCTCCTTGTTCATTTTCCTTGGCTTCATCATCTGAGCTGTAAATATTGTCCCAATCCGATAAAGGTATTGGATCTGCAGTTCTCATGTCTCTATGCACATTTGTTTCATCATCACAACAACTTGCATCTGCATCATATCCTTTATCATGCTGCTCATAATGTGTTGCTATATGTTGCAACATAGTTTCATAATTCGGGTTGCAAACATCTTGTGAATTGAAATCAACAACAAGGTGATCTACATCATTAGCATTTGAAACCTCAACGGGCTCATAATTCGATGAACAATCACTATTTTCACAAATTTCTTCTCGCTCTGGATACACATTTGAACTTTCATGCTGAGAATAATCACATTCAACATCATAGGAGGTACATCCACTCAGGGGCTCATCTCCTTCATTATTTTTAATCTTGTGTATATTTTCAGATTGGTTACTTTCAATCATATCTATCCATTTTTTAATAGATTCAACACATTCTTCTCTAAAGGCAGTAGACCAATTAACTGAATTAGGCTCAAAAAGCTCTAAGAATATCTCAATTAAAACAAACTCAAGGGGTCTATTATCAGTTGAAAGCTCATTCAATGCAGCTAAAAATCTTTCATAGAAGCCATATGATGATTCTCCTTTACTTCTTAGCCCTAATTTCCCTTTTAACAACCAAACAAATCTCTCTTGGATCATTTGAAGACATTTTTCAATTTCAATATTGATCTCTTTCAGTTTTGACAAAGGATTCTCGGATCTAGGAACTACATCTGGATCCATCAGGTTTATAGCATTCACTGAACCATTGTCATGCATCTTACTGTTTTTAAAAAATCTTTTAAAACCTTGCAGTCACTAATTTTCCAAATTTGCATACTACTGAAGATAATAAACACTGGATATTGCAGTAGCATAGATATGCAAATTAATCTTGAAATTCTTCTTTCCCTCTAGACTAGTGTTGTTCACTAAATGGGAAAATGACATTACACATTCTAATTTTTAGAACAAACATCTTTGCATTTGAAACCTCTGAAAATACCTGGAGATTTGCAGCTGTAAACTCTTGTAGATCTAGAGATTTACTTCACCTTTAGCATGGTCTTTTACATCAGAGTCGCCAACTCTTGCACAGAGGATACTTTGAATAGCAGAACCATTCAATCACAAATTTAATTCTCTTTACTCCTTCGATCTCGCTGCAACAAACACTCTTCCAGGTTGTTCAATACTAGTATGAACCACAGAGTTGCCACCCAACTAAGGAATTGGGAAAAAATCACATACAGTTGAAAAAACTTCTCACAACTTTCAACCATGCATTCACTATTACTCCTTCATAAAATATTATATGAAACACATATCATTTTGCAGATCCAAAACAAGGAAAATTTTCTTCACCATGAAACCAATTTACACTCTATGCATACACCATGGACAGACTGGCTGGATATGAAATTGATAGGACTAGGAACACATTCAACCTCTAACCATATCAATCAAGCATTTATATCCATTTATTCACCAGCAGAGTCGCCTTTTTTGTTGTTCACCAAAAGTGATAACCCAAGACACCTGTAAATCTATCTATGAGATAGCCAATCTCAATCAATGAAACACCTCAGGGCTAGGACAACATAACATAGGATCCTAATGATCCTCCTACACTTCAGGTTCTGCGAGACCTAGGGGGGGACACCCTTTTGATGCGTTGAATACAACAATCACAAACATAAGACTGCATCAACAATGAGCAGACAAACCATTCCACAAGCTCACCAAATTAGGTAACATTTACAAATGGGCTGGAGCTTATACAAATAATAGGTGAAATAGAGCTTTGGAAGGATAGAACATTAACCCCTAAACATAAAGGGAAATAGATTTGTGTTTTAAAATGTATATCTGAGACCATTCCCAAATCTATCAAAGACTAGTGCCTTGTTCATTGGGCAGCAGAGTCACTCACAAAACTACAAACATGAATCATAGATGCAAGTTTGTTTTCCTTAAACAAGATATTCATGCATCAATACCTTATATTAATGCACTATTTGATTCATTCACAAATTCATCAGATCTGGATACATATTTCATTATTTATGACTGACTATAGAATTTAAACTCTTCATTGAAGAATGCCTACAAACAATCATACAATCTCCTTGAGATGACAAATTTCATCCTCCTTGAGGATTGAATTCATAATAATGAAAAAACATATCACAGAGAAAATCTTGTGGGAAATTACTCATGCCTGAGACCAGTAAGACCTATAATTAAAACCATATTTACAACACTGCACTGCAATCTCTATACCCTTAAACCAAACAGAAGCATTTACAAACTTGGGTCAAGATCTTCAGAAAATGAAAGCCATCAAATCTGAAGCATTTTCCAAATTTCTAGAACCCTTACAACTGAGAAGAATTCGGAATAAAAAGAGGAGGGAAGAAAATCAAATCTGCAACTGAATTGCCAAGTGTCTCCTCTCTAACTAAATTTTGTTCCCATGGAAACTGCCTCCAAAATATCTCACATTTGTCAAAATTAAATGCATGATCCGATTCCTCACTCCGAGAGCTTTCCGGCGATATATAATACTTTATATTTTGGCCAAAATTTAGACCTTGGGCGAATTAATTCCCATTTGTGCTCAGTCATTTAAATATTTCGAATTTTAATATAGTCAGAACTATATCATTTATTCATTTTAATTTTGATTTTTGCTTCCATTTGTGCTCTGATGCCTTGCCACGTGGCGGCCTCTAATTGGTCGATGGGGTTGATCGGACGCCACCTGGGACGACACCTCAACCTTTGCCACCTATTGGCCACGTCACTGCCACGGGGCTGCTTGCTTGTACGCCACTTCATCACCACGTCATCGCCACTGGACTGCCATGACCATCTATCATGACACGTGGACGACTCTTGTTCACTTTCGCTATTTCACAGGGTGTAACTCGCGTGCATCTTCCTTTCGCGAAATAGAATGCATCGTTGATCCATCTCAAACTTGCTCACTCATTAAGCCGACCTTCCTCTCCAAAATTTTGCCTGCTTGCCTCGAGAAGCGTGCATGCGTGGGGTCCACCTAGTCGCCATCTAGTCAACTCCTCCATCACCTCGAGATCCGTGCTCACGCGTGGGCCCAGCTTGGGCACCATCGGGCACCATCCGTCAAAAGCCTTTAAGACTTTGACATTATAGTATGGTGGAGTCTTATATTTAAATACCAAAAAGTTACACTTCCCAGCCAATGTGGGATAATGCATTATGCCTGGGACTGCAATTTTGGAGGTTTTTTCTGAGTTTTTAATGGCGTTGCCCATTCATTTTGTGTGGGATTTTAATACCCCCTTCCATTTTATTTACTTGGATGATTTCATGGTCCACATGAGGGAGGAGACTATTGTTACCTTGTTTGCATTATGCTTTAAAACATTTAAAAAAAACAAAAAACTTTCTCCCAGCTACAGCACACGGCAGAGAGGATTGGCACATGTTTGAAAATCTTCCAAACTTACAACACCATAACATGTGCCATGCAAAAGGAGGGTACTGCTGCAAATTGCATTTGTTTGAAAGTTTAAATTGCACTCCCAGCCATCACACATAGCAAGGAGAATGCTGGGAAGGTTGGAGAATTTGGCTTTTGCTTGGAATTTCACCATAGGGCTGTTGTATGTGGGAGGAAGGGAAGACATTCAAGTGTTGCATTTTAATAAACTTCAAAGATGCCCTCTCCAACACTTCCAAATGTGTTTGCTTGAAAGTTAAAATAGCCTCCAAACTCCACAGCAGAGGGGGGAATTTGGCATTGGAGTTTTTCATATGCCATGTGAGGAAGGGAATAGTTTGGCTGGAGTTGCTGTCTGTTTGCACTCGAAGACCAATGCTACTGCTACTGTTTACAAACTCCAATGCTTAACCATTGGTTTCAACACTGCCTGTGTGCATTTGCTTGAAAATTTTAATTGCTTCTCATACATGGAACGATTGGCTGGCGATTTAACTTGCTGCCACATTTTCTTTGAAATTTGCTTAAAACCTCCTTTCAACACCACACACAGGAGGACATTGGCATGTTTACTAATTTGCATTGGATTGGAAGTTGTACTCTTTCACTTGCCACGCAAAGAAAGGATTATTGGCTGCCTTGTAAATTTGGAATTACACCTACCAACATTACATTTGGTTGAAAGGTTTAATGGCTTTTCACATGCCAATGCATTTAATTTGAAAGTTTAAATGGTCTTCTCACACCATGGCTGCCAAGTGCATTCATATTTTTTAATGCTCTTCTTTATCGCTGAAGGAGGATTTGACTCCAAACTTACCAATTTTAAATTGCCTGAAGTTCATAATAACATCTTGAACTCTTATGACATGCCTCGTGATTATAATCCATATTTAGAAATTCTGAAAATCTCTTAGTGAACAAAGTCGCCAATAAACTAATATGGCACAAGCATGAGCCAGGTCGAGCCCCAAAGTGGGTCCGACTAAAAAAAATTTCGTTTTCATGCAACTGACCACTGGAATGCTTCACGGACCTCAAACATACTTTTGGAAATGATCGCCATCGTTTTCGAATCATTAATCCACATTTTACAACCTTCGGGCAAGTACGCCACAATTTTCGCATTTAATCGCGAAGACGTAATTTTCAAACCTGTCAAAACACCTTTCTGGAGCTCGCCATCTGACAGGCATGTACTTTGATATACAAGGATGACATCTACCATATGGTTTCTCAAGATGAGTCTTGAGCGAAGAGATATTAATTTCTGAAAACGGCCAACTGGCTTTGTCGACACTGCGGACCTGATGAAGTCAATGTTCTGGCAACACATGATGCCTTTCTCAAAAATATCAAACGACCTCCGTGGGTCCTCAAATTTGAAACATAGGTACCTTAAAGTACATATTAAATCTTTGAATTTTCAGTTCGATCACCAGACTGACAGGATGCAAATGGTGCGCTCACCAAAACGGCTACATAACTGATATAACACTGGAGTGCGGATAACTGAATTTTATGGCAAAATGAGCTCTTTTGAAAACCGATCAAACGGATTAGTAGAGCCTTGAAATTTGAAACGTAGCTCACCATTTATACCGACATTAACCCGAAACAAACATTCTGAAATGACGCTCACCAGGACATTTTTACACTTGTGCAAACATCATAAACTACAAACGGATTGAGCTTTGAAAACTGAGCAAATGGATTCATAAGGACTTGAAATTTTGCATGTTGACTCACATTTATGCATAAAATTCAATCCATTTTGAAATTATTCATGATAACAAACATGGCAAAAGATATAAACACCCAAAGTAGGCTACTTAATAAAATTTGCACTTGTGCCTAGAATGCACTTTCAGCTCACCCCTAGAAATGGGTACCTAGTAAACTTATCCAAACTGAATTCTGAAAGTTGCACATCACTGCATAGGCCAAATGAAAGGTGTGGGACATGAATCCTGAGCCTTACCCTCTGAAAATCAACCGGCTCCATTTTACCCCCTTGCTAACTAGGCCATTCAAACTGACTTATTTTAATCATTTGGAAATGCAGGGCAAAATTTTGAAATGGGCCTATAAACTTGACTCAATTTTAAATAGTCCCAACAGTGGCTCTGACTGGGGATGGTTGAATGCAAGATCAACACAAGAATCCAAATATCTTTGGTTAAGCAGACCACCCAAAAACGGATCATTCTTCTCTCAATTTTTCTCTTCTCAAAACAGGGCTTCCTTATTCTACCCAAACAGCAGGGCACCTTATTGAAAACCACACAACTAAAGCAAAGCAACTGTACAAAATATACAACATATAAATGGCCCCGGGCCATCAAAACTGAAATCACTTCCTACCTCTGTCAAAAACATGATTCTCTTTTCCACAAACCGGAGGTAAGTTGAGATCATCATTCCAATCTGCCTGATCAAAAACACTTCCATTTCCAATCAGTTGATCACATAAAACATAATCAGCATCATGTTCATAATCATGATATCTCTGAAAATCAAACACATGTTGAAAGGACTGATCACTAGGTGACATAAGAGTGCCATACTCTTTACCATTCTTTCCCAGCTGAAATGAAAAGTAGTCTAACTCATTCTGAAAGTTGAAAACATCAGGCACATCTATATTACTAGTTTGCTCAAATGATGAACACTCCTCCACAATGATGGCTTGCAAACTAGAGAGGGAAACTTCCTCATAACATGACTGCACTTCCACTTGCTGATCACAAAAACTATCAGCATTTTGCACACATGAAAGTACATGATTTTAACTTGCCAATGGTTCATTTCCTCCTTGCAAATATGAGAAAAACACCCCAAATCTGTCATGTCTTCTAAAAGGTAGATCCTCATAATGCATATCAAAGCCAGAATTCATATCAACATATGAACCTTCATTATCATACCTATCAACCATATATGCATTATCATTTTGTCTATCAAACATAGGAAGATAATCAACATTATATGTATCATTTTTTACACCCTCAAAAATATCATCAGAATCAAAACATATACTGAGTGGGTATGAAAGATCAGACACATTTTTGAACCCACATCTCTAAAAATCAGCAGCTAAGAGTTCTAAAATTTACTCACTACATAGTGAACCTCCTTCATTTTCCTTGGCTTCATCCTCTGAGCTGTAAATATTGTCCCAATCTGATAAAGGTATTGGATCTGCAGTTCTCATGTCTCTAATAACATTTGTTTCATCATCACAACAACTTGCATCTGCATCATGTCCTTTATCATGCTGCTCATAATGTGTTGCTATATGTTGCAACATAGTTTCATAATTCGGGTTGCAAACATCTTGTGAATTGAAATCAACAACAAGGTGATCTACATCATTAGCATTTGAAACCTCAACGGGCTCATAATTCGCTGAACAATCACTATTCTCACAAATTTCTTCTCGCTGTGAATACACATTTGAACTTTCATGCTGAGAATAATCACATTCAACATCATAGGAGGTACATCCACTTAGGGGCTCATCTCCTTCATTATTTTTAATCTTGTGTATATTTTCAGATTGGTTACTTTCAATCATATCTATCCATTTTTTAATAAATTCAACACATTCTTCTCTAAAGGCAGTAGACCAATTAACTAAATTAGGCTCATAAACCTCTAAGAATATCTCAATTAAAATAGACTCAAGGGGTCTATTATCAGTTGAAAGCTCATTCAATGCAGCTAAAAATCTTTCATAGAAGCCATATGATGATTCTCCTTTACTTCTTAGCCCTAATTTCCCTTTTAACAACTAGACAAATCTCTCTTGGATCATTTGAAGAAATTTTTCAATTTCTATATTGATCTCTTTCAGATTTGATAAATGATTCTCGTATCTAGGAACTACATCTGGATCCATCAGGTTTATAGCATTCACTGAACCATTGTCATGCATCTTACTATTTTTAAAAAATCTTTTAAAACCTTGCAGTCACTAATTTTCCAAATTTGCATACTACTGAAGATCATAAACACTGGATATTGCAGTAGCATAGATATGCAAATTAATCTTGAAATTCTTCTTTCCCTCTAGACTAGTGTTGTTCACTAAATGGGAAAATGACATTATACATTCTAATTTTTAGAACAAACATCTTTGCATTTGAAACCTCTGAAAATACCTGGAGATTTGCAGCTGTAAACTCTTGTAGATCTGGAGATTTACTTCACCTTTAGCATGGTCTTTTACATCAGAGTCGCCAACTCTTGCACAGAGGATACTTTGAATAGCAGAACCATTCAATCACAAATTTAATTCTCTTTACTCCTTCGATCTCGCTGCAACAAACACTCTTCCAGGTTGTTCAATACTGGTATGAACCATAGAGTCGCCACCCAACTAAGGAATTGGGAAAAAATCACATACAGCTGAAAAAACTTCTCACAACTTTCAACCATGCATTCACTATTACTCCTTCATAAAATATGATATGAAACACATATCATTTTGCAGATCCAAAACAAGGAGCATTTTCTTCACCATGAAACCAATTTACACTCTATGCATACACCATGGACAGACTGGCTGGATATGAAATTGACAGGACTAGGAACACATTCAACCTCTAACCATATCAATCAAGCATTTATATCCATTTATTCACCAGCAGAGTCACCATTTTTGTTGTTCACCAAAAGTGATAACCCAAGACACCTGTAAATCTATCTATGAGATAGCCAATCTCAATCAATGAAACACCTCAGGGCTAGGACAACATAACATAAGATCCTAATGATCCTCCTGCACTTCAGGTTCTGCTAGACCTAGGGGGGACACAGTTTTGATGTGTTGAATACAACAATCACAAACATAAGATTGCATCAACAATGAGCAAACAAACCATTCCACAAGCTCACCAAATTAGGTAACATGTACAAATGGGCTAGATCTTATACAAATAATAGGTGAAATAGAGCTTTGGAAGGATAGAACATTAACCCCTAAACATAAAGGGAAATAGATTTGTGTTTTAAAATGTATATCTGAGACCATTCCCAAATCTGTCAAAGACTAGTGCCTTGTTCTTTGGGCAGCAGAGTCACTCACAGAACTACAAACATGAATCATAGATGCAAGTTTGTTTTCCTTAAACAAGATATTCATGCGTCAATACCTTATATTAATGCACTATTTGATTCATTCACAAATTCATCAGATCTGGATACATATTTCATTATTTATGACTGACTATAGAATTTAAACTCTTCATTGAAGAGTGCTTACAAACAATCATACAATCTCCTTGAGATGACAAATTTCATTCTCCTTCAAGATTGAATTCATAATAATGAAAAAACATATTACAGAGACAATCTTGTGAGAAATTACTCATGCCTGACACCAGTAAGACCTGTAATTAAAACCATATTTACAACACTGCACTGCAATCTCTATACCCTGAAACCAAACAGAAGCATTTACAAACTTGGGTCAAGATCTTCAGAAAATGGAAGCCATCAAATCTGGAGCATTTTCCAAATTTCTGGAACCCTTACAACTGAGAAGAATTCGGAATAAAAAGAGGAGGGAAGAAAATCAAATCTGCAACTGAATTGCCAAGTGTCTCCTCTCTAACTAAATTTTGTTCTCATGGAAACTGCCTCCAAAGTATCCCACATTTGTCAAAATTAACCTCATAATCAGATTCCTCACTCCGAGAGCTTTCCGGTGATATATAATACTTTATATTTTGGTCAAAATTTAGACCCTGGGCGAATTAATTCCCATTTGTGCTCAGTCATTTAAATATTTCGAATTTTAATATAGTCAGAACTATATCATTTATTCATTTTAATTTTGATTTTTGCCTCCATTTTTGCTCTGACGCCTTGCCACGTGGCGGCCTCTAATTGGTCGATGGGGTTGATCGGACGCCACCTGGGATGACACCTCATCCTTTGCCACCTATTGGCCACGTCACCGCCATTGGGCTGCTTGCTTGTACGCCACTTCATCACCACGTCATCGCCACTGGACTGCCATGACCATCTATCATGACACGTGGACGGCTCTCGTTCACTTTTGCTATTTTGTAGGGTGTAACTCGCGTGCATCTTCCTTTCGCGAAACAGTGCGCACCATTGATCCATCTCGAACTTGCTCACTCATTAAGTCGACCTTCCTCTCCAAAATTTTGCCTGCTGGCCTCAGTAAGCATGCATGCGTGGGGTCCACTTAGTTGCCATCCAATCAACTCCTCCGTCGCCTTGGGATCCGTGCTCACACGTCGGCCCACCTTAGGTGCCATCGGGCACCATCCGTCAAAAGCCTTTAAGAATTTGACGTTATAGTATGGTGGAGTCTTATATTTAAATACCAAAAAGTTACACTTCCCAGCCAATGTGGGATAATGCATTATGCCTGGGACTGCAATTTTGGAGCTTTTCTCTGAGTTTTTAATGGCATTGCCCATTCATTTTGTGTGGGATTTTAATACCCCCTTCCATTTTATTTACTTGGATGATTTCATGGTCCACATGAGGGAGGAGACTGTTGTTACCTTGTTTGCATTATGCTTTAAAACATTTAAAAAAAAAAAAAACTTTCTCCCAGCTACAGCATACAACAGAGAGGATTGGCACATGTTTGAAAATCTTTCAAACTTACAACACCATAACATGTGCCATGCAAAAGGAGGGTACTGCTGCAAATTGCATTTGTTTGAAAGTTTAAATTGCACTCCCAGCCATCACACACAGCAAGGAGAATGCTAGGAAGGTTGGAGAATTTGGCTTTTGCTTGGAATTTCACCATGGGGCTGCTGTATGTGGGAGGAAGGGAAGCCATTCAAGTGTTGCATTTTAATAAACTTCAAAGCTGCCCTCTCCAACACTTCCAAATGTGTTTGCTTGAAAGTTAAAATAGCCTCCAAACTCCATAGCAGAGGGGGGAATTCGACATTGGAGTTTTTCATATGCCATGTGAGGAAGGGAATAGTTTGGCTGGAGCTGCTGTCTGTTTGCACTCGAAGACCAATGCTACTGCTACTAGTTACAAACTCCAATGCTTAACCACTTGGTTTCAACACTGCCTGTGTGCATTTGCTTGAAAATTTTAATTGCTGCTCATACATGGAAGGATTGGCTGGCGATTGCTCTTGCTGCCACATTTTCTTTGAAATTTGCTTAAAACCTCCTTTCAACACCACACACAGGAGGACAATGGCATGTTTACTAATTTGCATTGGATTGGAAGTTGTACTCTTTCACTTGCCACGCAAAGAAAGGATTATTGGCTGCCTTGTAAATTTGGAATTACACCTACCAACATTACATTTGGTTGAAAGGTTTAATGGCTTTTCACATGCCAATGCATTTAATTTGAAAGTTTAAATGGTCTTCTCACACCATGGCTGCCAAGTGCATTCATATTTTTTAATGTTCTTCTTTGTCGCTGAAGGAGGATTTGGCTCCAATCTTGCCAATTTTAAATTGCCTGAAGTTCGTAATAACATCTTGAACTCTTATGACATGCCTCGTGATTATAATCCATATTTAGATATTCTGAAAATCTCTTAGTGAACAAAGTCGCCAATAAACTAATACGGCACAGGCATGAGCCAGCTCGGGCCCCAAAGCGGGTCCGACTAAATTTTTTTTTGTTTTCATGCAAATGACCCCTGGAGTGCTTCATGGACCTCAAACATACCTCCGGAAATGATCGGCGTCGTTTTCGGATCATTAATCCGCATTTTACAACCTTCAGGCAATTACGCCACAATTTCGCATTTAATCGCGAAGATGTAATTTTCAAACCTATGAAAACACCTTTCTGGAGCTCGCCATCTGACAGGCATGTACTTTGATATACAAGGATGAAATCTACCAAACGGTTTCTCAAGACGAGTTCCGAGGGAAGAGATATTAATTTCCGAAAACGGCCAACTGGCTTTGTCGACACTGCAGACCTGATGAAGTCAATGTTCTAGCAACACATGATGCCTTTCTCAAAAATATCAAACGACCTTTGTGGGTCCTCAAATTTGAAACATAGGTACCTTAAAGTACATATTAAATCTTTTAATTCTCAGTTCAATCACCAGACTGACAGGATGCAAATCGTGTGCTCACCAAAACGGCTACATTAACTGATATAACACTGGAGTGCGAATAACTGAATTTTATGGCAAAATGAGCTCTTTTGAAAACCGATCAAACGGATTGGTAGAGCCTTGAAATTTGAAACGTAGCTCACCATTTATACCAACATTAGCCCGGAACAAACATTCTGACATGACGCTCACCAGGACATTTTTACACTTGTACAAACATCACAAACTACAAACGGATTGAGCTTTGAAAACTGAGCAAACGGATTAATAAGGACTTGAAATTTTGTATGTTGACTCACATTTATGCATAAAATTCAATCCATTTTGAAATTCTTCATGATAATAAACATGGAAAAAGATATAAACACCTAAAGTAGGCTACTTAATAAAATTTGCACTTGTGCCTAGAATGCACTTTTAGCTCACCCCTCGAAATGGGTACCTAGTAAACTTATCCAAACTGAATTCTAAAAGTTGCACGTCACTGCATAGGCCAAATGAAAGGTGTGGGACATGAATCCTGAGCCTTACCCTCTGAAAATCAACCGGCTCCATTTTACCCCGTTGCTAACTAGGCCATTCAAACTGACTTATTTTTAATCATTTGGAAATGTAGGGCAAAATTTTGAAATGGGCCTATAAACTTGACTCAGTTTTAAATACTCCCACCAGTTCTAAAAGAAAAATACAAGGATCTTCATTCTTCTTCTCAGAACTGGTTTTTTCTAAAATTTTAGGACATTCATCTACACGAACATCAACACTTTCAACAATTTTTTGTGTCTAGTTGTTAAAGCATTTATAGGCCTTACTCTTGGTGGAATAGCGAAGAAATATGCCTTCATCTCTCTTAGCTTCACACTTTCTTATGTAATCACCTCTTCTAATAAAACATTTGCTTCCAAATATTTTAAAATAGCTAACATTAGGTGATCTCCCATACCAGTACTTATATGGGGTTTTATCCTTACCTCTTTTCACCAAAACCTGTTTCATTGTGTAGACTGTCGTACTTACAGTTTCTTTCCAAAATGTTTTTGATACACCTCCTTGTATCAACATAGTCCTAGCAGCTTCAATCACTAACTGGTCTATTGTGGTGTCATTGGTGCAGAAAGTTGGTGCTTGATACCATTATCATCACAATATTTAGTGAACTCTGTAGAAGTGAATTCACCGCCTTAATTTGTTCTTAGATATTTAATCTTTTTCCCACTCTCTTTCTCAGTTAAGGCTCTGAATTCTTTGAATTTATCAAAAGCTTCATTCTTATCCTTCAAGAATGTGAACCACATCATCCTTGAACAATCATCAGTGAAGATCATGAAGTATTTTTCACCTTGAATGCTTCTTGTTCTAATTTGTCCACATAGATTAGTATGAACCAAATCTAACAAGTTCACTGTTGAGAAAGACTTGCTCTTAAAAGTTGAAGAAGTCATCTTCCCTAATTGACATCTTTACAAAGAGAATTAACCGGTTTGTCTAGCTGAGGAAGACCTCTTACAGTCTTAGACTTGCTTACTTTAATAATATTGTCAAAATTAATATGACAAAATCTCATATGCCAAAGCCAACTATCATCCATCTTTGTAATCAAACAATTGCTAATTTTAGGATTGAGATGAAATAGATTACCTTTGGTCTATTTACTGGTTGCAATCAATTCACCTTTGTTGTCAAAGATTTTGCATATACCATTTCTAAATTCCAGGGGGTATCCTTTGTCATTAAGTTGTGCCACACTAAGAAGATTGTGCTTTAGGCCTTCAACCTAGTAGACATCGTCAGCACTGCTTTTCCCATTAAGAGAAATAACTCATTTTCCTTTTACCATACAGGGTGAGTCATTGCCAAATCTGACAACAACACCATCAAATTCTTTTAGGGAAAGAAATTTGCTCCTATCACCAGTCATGTGATGTCAACAACCACTATCAATGATCCAAACATCAGAGTTATCCATTCTCGATACTAGTGCCTTCTAATCTGATACTTCTTCCTTAATGGCTACAAACACAATATCTTCACCATCATCATCATTATATTCTTCATTAGTAACACCACTATCAATAGCTACAAGACAATCTCTCTTGCCTTTGCCCTTGTACTTATTAAATTTGCCTATTTTGTAGTCATTTTCACCATTAGGGCAATTTGCTACCATATGACCAATCTTGTTGCATGCAAAACATTCTGAAGGTAGCTTACCTTTATAATTATCAGTTCCTCTAGGAAGTCATTTTGCCAACAATGATTCAAGATCCACTAAGCCATCATCATCTTCAACATCTCTGCTAAATCTAGATTCATAGATATGGTCGGTATCTCTACTTCTTCTCACATATGGGCTAGAGATAGAAGCTCTAAATGCAGATTCTAATATCTGTACACTACCATCATATCCATTTAGTTCAAAAGCAGTAAGGTTTCCAATAATAGAGTCAAGAGTTACCTTTGTCTTATCAATGGATTTCAGCTCCTGAATAGCTGCAACTCGGATAGCATAGACTGGTAGTAGGGTTCTCAGTAGTTTACTGATTACTATGGCATCTTCCACTTTCCCTCCTGCACTCTTTATCTCAGCAACTATCTCTTTAATCCTTTGACCATATTGCTAGATGTTCTCACCTTCAAACATTCCCATGTATTCAAACTTTCCTCTTAAACTCTCCTCTTTGGCAATCTTAACATGTTCATCACGGCTATAAATCTCTTCTACTTTCTTCCATACTTTATATGTAGTTTCAAGACTATGAACATCTACATATTCAGCATCAGACAGGGAACTGATAATAGCTTCTAATACCTAGTGATTTTCTTGTTGTTCTTTCTTCTGATCATTAGTCAGGGGTCTAGTAGGTGTAGTATACTTATTTTCTATATGCTCCCAATAATGACTACCAAGAGTCTTAATGTAAATCTTCATCATGTCACTCCATATTCTATAGTTATCATTGTTAAAATTTAGACCTTCTTTCTTCATCATGATCTACAAGATCTTTTCCTCAAGCTGTTAGGCTTTTAAATTAAGAGGACCTGAGTAGCTCTAATACCAATTGATGATATGATGAAAGAATAAGTATCTGATAGAATATTGAGAGGGGGTGGTGAATCAATATATTGAAAAAATTATAATAAGTTCCCAAACTCAAACTCAATCAAACAATGTTAACATATCTCAGTCAAGATCAATATTCACAAGAATACTTGACATTAACCAGTTTAATTATTATGACAACTTTAACAGTAAACAACTTTGACATTTATGTAAATCAACAATTCTCAATCATAACTCAACATATTCATCTCTCAATGCTTCTGCATAACATGTCTTATCAGAAATTAACCATATCAATAAATAAAGTCACAACCACAAAAGCATTCACCACTTGACACAAATACTTATATGTGGAAAACTTAAATAGGTGAAAACAATGGTGAGATGAGACTCACAAGGATAGCTATCTGAACTCTTTTGAAGTTTTCCCTATTAGGAGCCAAAGCCTATTAGAGATTTACAATAAGTCATGTTAAGAACTAATTCCGGTTAGGAATCACCCTGTTAAGGGATTTACAAATATGGCTTGTTAGAAGCACAATACCCTTTTAGGAGTAACCTCGCTAGAGGATTTAAGAACCCAAGCTAATGGACCACCTTGTGAGAAGATTTAATGAGTAACCAAGCTTGTTAGAGCTCACCCAGTTAAGGGATTTAACTTCTGTTGTAATTTTTAGAAAACAATAGTTTTGTTGATCTATCTGAATAACACTTCTTTTTCTTGATCAGATCCTTCTATAACCTTCAATCTGCCTTCACTCAAAGTACAGATCCATTTATCAGTTTGGCAACTACACACTCAACAACTTTTCTACCAACCTTGCCAACAACCTTTACAAGCAACTTCATTGACCTTAAATAGAAATCAATTAGGTTGGTAACACAGTAGAAACCTAATTCTCATCATCGAGATTACAAACAAGTCAATACAATCGTGACCATTAGAAATCATGACAATCTTCTTCACATTCTTCAACACAATTCCAACCGCTCCATGATCACCGCTTCATCGATCTGTGTAACACATCACATACTATGTATTAGATGCAATCCACTTTGCTCCTTCCCTAGACAAGAACAAACATGCCAAAACAATTTGAATATATCCTTATTCAAATGATCACACATGTCTCCATCATTACCGCTTATTAGATAATAAACCATCAAACTTGGTTAGTTAGGGTTTAACAGCTGATAGGGTTTTACCGGTTACATTACATAGAAAGGTTTAACGCTTTATACCGATTCACCGGTTCAGCTTACAAATTGTACATACCGATTTACAACATGTTTCACAAAGCTCTTTTACAAGTTACTAGCCAATAGAAAAAAAAATAATGTCAGCAATATCATATATACTATTACCGGTTCAATTGACATCAATGACAACATATCATTAATGCAATCTCTATGCAAAATACCAACAAACTCAAAATACCAAAATTATTATTTTATATCCTTTTTTTTAATACACCCTAACTAGGGTTTACTTTTTTCTTTTATTTCGTTATATCATAACCCTAATCCTTTCTTCTTGTTTTATTTACTAACCCTAACCTAAATTTGTGTTAGGGTTTTCATTTTCTTACTAGGTGTTTGCAGGTTAGCAAGGCACGAGGAAAGGCGACATGACTCAACTAGGTGCAAAGAGGGCACTGTAGCTCAAAGTGAGGTCATGTCGCCTTGTGGGTCGTGACCCACACTGCAGCTGAAGCCGCCCTATGACTCGAACCCACAGCGCTGCAAAGGAGCCGAAGGCCTAAATAATTTAAAAAAACAAACATTTTTATATATATTAAATATAGTTACTGCCTCATATATATATATATGTGTGTGTGTGTGTGTGTGTGTGTGTGAGAGAGAGAGAGAGAGAGAGAGAGAGAGAGAGAGAGAGAGAGAAGACTGCTTATATCATGATGTTATAAATATTTTTAGAGGGAAGAAATCTCAATCAGTTCCATATCTCATAACAAAAAATTAGTTTATCAAATATATATATATATATATATATATATATATATATATATATATATATATATATATATATATATATATATATATATATATACACACACACACACATGAAGATAAAATGAGATTCATTTCCAGCATGATTTATTTTATTACAGAATTTACATTTCTATTATTACACACACATGCGTGTGTGCGCGCGCACGCACACACACACACATATAATTTACATCCTTATATCTAGATATGTTTGTTCTAACTAGTAGGATATTATTTTCTTATTTATGTAGCATTACAACTAGGTGCAAATAATGAGCAAATTTAAGTCTAAACTTAAGAAGTATATTTTCTATTTAATCTATATTCAGAAATAAAATTTCTCTTCTATTAGCAGTTATACAACTAACATTATACATTTCAGAAAATGATTTGATTAAATAAATGGAGTGCTAGTAGCTCTTCTCTACATTGCATAGTAGATTTCTTTACTAAGCAAGTTTACACATAAAACTAAATAAGAGATAAATCTACACTTGATTCTAATGGTTATCTACCATTTTATTCGTTACATGCATCTCTTTTCAATAGATGATAAAGCAAAAAATATGATTACATTTCCTAATCTACTTCAAGGTAATAATTAACAATAAGGAATAATATTCAAATGCTTCTTTGATTTCTTGAAAAGAACATATAGCTAGGTAAATATACATTTTTTTTTCTTTTTGAATCCTCTACACAATAATAACAAAGTTGCAATCTCAAGCCTCTTCATTTCTACCAAAATGAGGGCTTGTTAAAATACATTTTTTTTTAATCCGCAATGAATCAGATAGGAAACTTGCACATGAGCTTGAATTTACTCCATCCTTTATCCCCAAATCAAAACTGCAAATAAAGTTTGTAGGTTGTGACCATGGAGGTTCACCTCCCAACCTAGGCTTACATGAAACCACCTGCAAGCTAGGAGAACCAAGGCTAAATGGGTTACAAACAAACTCAACCACAAAAGCAAGAAGAAACTTAACAACACTTGAACTCCCAACCCAAGGATAAACAATGTCACCAAGTGAATAATTTTTGGGGGGTAAAGGTGGACCAAGTACCTAGAGGATATCTACAAGAAGGAGGAGGAACCAATTCCTTTACAAGGCTACCAAACTATAACCATCACAAGTCACATACTTGTCCCAAAATACCCTTATGTCACCCATGGCATACAAGCCTATATCTCCCCTTATGACCCCTTTTGCATAACATAAAAATAATGCAGCAAGGGTCCCATAACCCTTGTGTATCTCTCTCTTCTAAGAAGAGAGTCTCTACACTCTTCGGCAAGGCTACTCTACCCTCCCAAGGGTGAGTATGGTCTTGAAACACCCAAAATACATATAACCGTACAACACATGAAAATGAACACAAGGAAGAACTCCAACAATGAACTTCACAAACCACATAAACAACAAGCAAAATTCACAAACAATATTTCCTTCACAATAACAATGAAATACAATATGCAAGGAAGAAACACTACTAACCTTGACCCTGCAAATGGTATTAGGAATGGTTGAAGGAGAGATGCCCAATCCACTAGTCTTTTCTTCTCAAAACTTAAAAATGCAACTACAAAGATCAAATTTCTAACAATAATTCTAAGTCTCCAAAAATGGAGAGTGGGTGATCAAAATCCTAAGTTTGAATCCCTTCCCTAAGTAGATTCTTCTCACACTTTCCAATCTCTTGGAAAGGGTGTGAGATATCATAGGTTGGTCTTCCAAACCTCTTATAGGATTTCTAAAAGTGGCAATTGAAAAAGGTAAGAGAAAGTGGGGAAGAGCAACTACTACTCAAATGGAAGGTTGTCTAACCAAGGAGAAATCCTCAAAAGTTGAATTTCATCCATCCTGGAAAACTCAACTTTTGAGTTGACTTGACAATCACATGTGAGTGGTGACATAGTTAAAATTGACATTTACCCATAGGTATAACATATAGACCTTCAAAAATACCGCTAACATAACCTTAGGAGTTAGTTTGACCCTCTAGAAACTCTCCTAAATTTTACCTACGGGTCAAACTTGAGTTGACCATTCTAAAGGCTCTCCATCCAAGACTCTTTTGGGACCACACTAAGATAGTTTGGAAAATGCATTGGTTATACAAATTCCCTCCAAGGGACATGTCACTGCCAACTCACTTCACAACATGTGTCAAGTGACACCATAAAAATACACAATACTTAAACGCACATGGCAATGTCCCTTTTTGGAATTAACAAATTTAATAAATTCAATTTAAACACACATTCAAGCATTCACATTTACAAATGAAACACATTACACATGAGGTGTTATCTCTCCAAATAGACAACCCTTGAATTCACAAATGCACATAGGTTTAGCTTGATTCTCCGAATAGTTTTCATGGTCACATGGATTAGCTTTCCTTCACATCTCACTTTGCACATTAGTAATCTCAAATAACCACATATAATATAAATATATGAAAGAATACAATTCGGACATTTGTATACAATTTAAGTCATAACAATCAAATTATCAATTATCCAATAGAATACACATGAAATAATTTACTCAATGGCATCATCATAATCATCATGAAATTCAATCACTCGTAAGGCATGCATCCATGTTTTCTAACATCATAAATAAAGTACTGCAAATCAGAAATAAATGGCATACACCGTATCAATGTTATCCAATCACTTGATCATGTAGAATCTATATCCATAATGCATCAAAGTAAAGTATAAATAATAGTTACAACAATAAAAATAACTGCAATGCTATGACTGCTTGGGGCAGGGCCTCACATTGAGTGCGTACAAGGATCAGATTTCTTGGGAAACAACAAAGTGCTTAGGAGAATGAAACAAGGGTTTGATTGCTTATCAAATTGATGTGTGGTGATCATTCAATGGCAGAAATAATCTAGGAATTTGTTGTGATGATCTGTAATGATCTGTAATGTATTTTGAAAAAGGTTTTGCCACCTGAAATGTACAATCATTGTATCTTGTAGATTTAGTTAGGGTTTTGGAACCGGCCAAACTAAAAATGGTATTTAGGGCTAGCTGGAGAAGAGATTGTGCATCAGTGGTTTGAGAAGAAAGTATTGTCGAACTATATTGAGGTATATGCATGTGTGTAGTAGAGCTGTGCTAAAAAGGATATGTACTAGGAAGAAAGGAAGTGTTATAATTAGATCATTTGCCCTATTGTTCCCTAATAGTTGCAGCAATTTGAAATCCATTAACCAGGTAGACCCTAACAGGTCTTATATTGTAAATCCCTTGACCGGGGAGCTCATTAACTTGAGTTTGAAATCCTATAACAAGGTTACTCCTAATATGGTAGAGCTCCTAATAGGGCTAAGGTAAAATCCATTCACCAGGTGACTCCTAACAGGATTTGGTCTTAACCGGGCATATTGTAAAGCTCTTAGTCTGTCTAGGCCTTTAACCGGGTGCATTCGAAAAGAGTGCAAATATTTTGTGGGTGCTAATTCCCATCATGTTTTTTCCCAGTTGGGTTTCATCATGAAAAATCTTTGTGTTCATGTGGTGGATGCATTGTTGATTTGTGCATTTGATATCTTTACTATATTTTCATATTGATGAACACTTGAGTAGTTATCGATAATGGTTTGTTAAATCAGCTTATCAAGATTGTTTGAATAGTTATCGGTATTAGTTTTTTGAAGAGTTGTAGAATTGTTTTATTACCAATTTAGCCCCCACCTCTCAGTAATAACCAGATCCTCATAATAACAATTGGTATTAGAGAACTAGGTCCTCTTTGTGCAGAAGCTTAATTGCTTGAGGTAAAGATTTGAGATGATGAAGAAGGAGGGTCCTAAGTTCACAAACGATACCTATAGAATCTGGAGTGAAAGAATGAAGATATACATTAAAGGTACGAGGCCATAGTTTTAGGAGCATGTGGTTAATTAGTACACACCTCCTACCGGTACTCTGACTACAGATCAACTCAAGGAGATGCTGGAGAATGTTCAAGCATTGGAAGCCATTGTAATTACTCTTTTTGATTCTAAGTATATTGATGTTCATGGTCTAGAAACTTGTTATGAAGTTTGGGAAAAGTTGAAGATTTATGATGGAGATGAGCATGTGCAAAAAACTAAAGAAGAAATACTAAGAAGCAAATTTGATGACATGAGGATGATGGAAGGTGAGAACATCACCCAGTATGAACAAAGAATAAAAGAAGTAGTTGGAGGAATCAAAAGTTCTTTTGGAACCATTGTAGATGACACAGTGGTGAGTAAAATGCTTAGAACCTTACTACCTATTTATTCTATTAGAGTATATGCTATCCAAGAATTGGGGTCAATCAACAAAGATAAAGTTACACTTGATTCATTTATAGAAAAGCTTACTACTTTTGAATTGAATATCTTTGACAATAGTATACCTAAAGTAGAATCTACCTTCAAATCATCAGTATTTAATGCACAGATAAGAAAAGGAAAGGATGTATATTATAATAGGTCAAGTCATCATGGTTGTGGAAATGAAGTGAATGATGAAGATAACTTGATGGAAATTGAGGATTTATTGGCAAAGAAAATTCTTAGAGGCACCGATAAGTACAAAGGCAAGCTTCCTCTTAAGTGCTTCTCTTGTAACAAAATAGGACATATTGCTGCTAATTGTCCTAACAATGATCAAAAGAAAAAATTCATAAAGTTTAAAGGAAAAGGTAAGAAACAATGTTATGTTGCAGTAGATGAAGGTGTTACCAATGAGGAATCAGATGATGAAGATAATGAGGAAAATGTTTTTGTAGCAGTTAAGGAAGATCTCTCTAACAAGAAATCTTTAGTGTCCCATATTAACAACAATGTTGAGTGGGTCATTGATAGTGGTTGCTCACACCACATGATTGGTGACAAGAACAAGTTCATCTCACTTGAACAATTTGATGTTGGAGTAGTGAGATTTGGCAACAATACACCATTTATGGTAAAAGGTAAAGGTTAAATTTCTTTAAATGGAAAAGGTAATGTTGATGATGTGTATTGGGTTGAAGGATTAAAACATAACTTGTTGAGTGTTGGTCAGTTAAATGATAAAGGTTATCATATTGAGTTCAAGAATGGAGCTTGCAGGATTATATGAAGAAAAGGAGAATGATTGCTACCGATAAATAGACAAAAGGTAACTTATTTCATTTGAATACTAATGTTAACAATTTTTTGGTTGCAAAAGTTGAGCACATTTGGTTATGGCATTGAAGATTTTGTCATGTAAATTTTGATAATTTGGTTAAGGTCTATAAGTCAAGTATGGTTAGAGGTATGCCACAACTAGTCAAACAAGACAATGTGACCTGTAAAGAGTGTCAGTTGGATAAGATAATTACTTCCTCTTTCAAAATAAAATTATTTTCTTCTGAAAGTATTTTAGATTTGGTGCACACTAATTTATGTGGTCCTATGAGGGCTAGGAGTTTTCAAGGTGATAAATATTTCATGATATTTACTGATGATTATTAAGGAATGATGTGGGTTACATTTTTGAACGAGAAATATGATGATTTCAGCAAGTTTAAGGCATTCAAAGCCTTAGTGGAGAAAGAAACCAGTAAGATCCTAAAGTGCTTGAGATCTGATCGGGGTGGATAATTCACATGAATTGAATTTGTGAAATACTGTGATGAGAATGGAATCAAGAGACCACTATCTGCACCAAGGACACCACAATAGAATGTGATTTCAAAAAGGAGGAACCATACCATAGTTGAAGCAGCAAGAACAATGTTGATACAAGGAGTTGTACCTAAAATGTTTTGGAGAGAAGCAGTATACACAATGAATCAGGTATTGGTCAAGAAATGTAGTGACAAAACTCCCTATGAATTATGGTATGGTCATACTCCTAATGTTAGTTATTTCAAATTCTTTGGCAGCAGGTGTTACATAAAGAGAGATGAGTATACCGATAAGTTTGATCCTAAAAGTGATGAAGGAACTTTCCTTGGTTACTCAAATAAGAGCAGAGAATTCAAGTGCTTTAATAAAAGAACCAAGAAGATTGTGGAATGTGTTAATGTGAAAGTTGATAAGTATTGATAAATCTGATGATACCAACAAGTCTGATGTAGTAGATGAACAAAAGATAGTGATCATTGAACTAGAAGTTCAAAATGATGTTGAGAAAAACAATGTGGAGGATTCTGCTCAACTGGTGGATAAAGAAGAAGAAGAAGAAGAAGAAGAAGAAGAAGAAGAAGAAGAAGAAGAAGAAGAAGAAGAAGAAGAAGAAGAAGAAGAAGAAGTGGAAGAGGCTACTATAATAGAACTTGTTATACCTAGATATATAAAGTTGAATCACTCTACAAATCAGATAATTGGAGACATGAATGTTGGGGTACAAACAAGAAGAAAGATTAGAGAAAGTACTTGTTTGATTTCCACAATTAATCCTAAGATAGTGAGGGAAGCTCTCAAGGATGATGATTGGGTAAAGGCTATGGAGGAGGAACTTGATCAAATAGAAAAGAACAACACTTGGTCACTTGTCCCCAGACCAGTTGATAAAAATGTGGTTGGTACTAAGTGGGTGTTTAGGAACAAATTGAATGAAGATGGTAAGTGGTTAGCAAGAAGGCTAGACTAGTTTGCAAAGGATATGCACAAGAAGAAGATGGGGATTATGGAGAAATCTTTGTAGCGGTTGCTAGACTTGAAGGAGTAAGGATGTTACTTGCATTTGTAGCATTCAAAGGATTCAAGGTATGCCAAAATGGATGTGAAGTCTTCTTTTTTGAATGGAATTTTAGAAGAAGAGATTTACATTAAACAATTGGATGGGTTTGCATTGACTGAAGACAAGGACATGGTGTGCAAACTTCATAAAGCTTTATATGGATTAAAGAAAGCTCCAAGGTTATGGTATGAGAGACTCCATTCACACTCGATAAAGATTGGATTTCAAAGAACCAGTGAGGACAACAACATTTACTTGAAGACAAAAGGAGACAAGTTATTGATTGCAGAAGTATTTTAACATGATATCATATTTGGAGGAGATGATGACATGAGTGTAACTTTTGCAGAGGAAATGAAAAAGGAATTTGAAATGTCTTTGATAGGTGAAATCAAATTTTTCATTGGTCTTAAAGTCAAACAGATGAAAGGAGGAATATTTATCAGCTTGTCTAAATATGTGAAGGAAGTATTGAAAACCTTTGGAATGGAAGAGTCTAAACCAGTTGGAACCCCTATGATTCCTGGCTGCAGATTATCCAAGGAAGATGATTCAAATCTAGTGGATGAAACTAAGTATAGAATAATGATCGGTAAACTACATTATGTTGTTCACAACAGACCAGATATTACTCATGTAGTTGGTATTGTGGCTAGATTTCATAATTGTCCTAAAGAGACTCATATGGTGGTAGTAAAGAGAATTTTTAGGTAGCTTAGAGGAATTATTGATTATGGATTATAGTATCCATACAAAGGAAACTTCTCTTTGAAGGTATTCACACATGTTGATTGGGAAAGTAATATAGATCACCAGAAGAGTGCAATCGATGGTGCATTCTTTCTAGGTGGAAGACTGGTATCTTGGACTAGTAAGAAACAAAGTTGCATTTCTCAGTCTACAACAAAAGAAGAGTATTAGCTGCATCTATGAACTTTACTCAAGCAATATGGATGAGACATGTATTAGAAGGATTCAAGGAGAATATGAC
Source organism: Cryptomeria japonica (assembly GCF_030272615.1). NCBI lineage: Eukaryota > Viridiplantae > Streptophyta > Pinopsida > Cupressales > Cupressaceae > Cryptomeria > Cryptomeria japonica. The sequence continues at coordinate 325,681,747 of NC_081411.1, forward strand.
AAAACTAGTGGTCATATATTATGATAATACAAGTGCAATAATTATTTAAAAGAATCCTGTACTGCATGCTAGAACAAAGCATATTGAATTGAAGTATCATTTTCTAAGAGAAAGAGTGTAGGAAAAGACAGTCAGGATGGATCATGTGTCAAGCAAGGAGCAGTTGGCTGATATCTTTACTAAGCCATTGCCTAAAGAAACCTTTAAATATCTTAGAGGAAAGCTAGGGGTTATACCCCTACCAAAGGTCAACTAAGATGCTATTGTAGCATCAATATAGTGGATTAATTAAAGATCTTTCATTGTGGATTGATGAGAAAAGGGCTGCTCCTCAGGGGGAGTAGCAGAGATGAAGAAAACATTACCAACAAAAGATGAATTTGACACTATGCACCTTTGGCATTGTTATCAAAAGGGGAGAAGAACATTCAAAGGGGGAGAAGTAAAGAATAGGGAGAGAAGAAGAGTAAAGGAGGAGAACAAAATTGAACCATGGAAAGAGAAGATCTGATGAAGGGAGAAGAAAAAGTGAAATAATACAACAATCATAACAGTTATGTATGGTGAGCATTATAGTTTTGCATAGTGAGCTTTTGGTATTGTAAGCTTTTGGTGTTGCCATAAATGCCAAAGGGGGATTTTGTTGGCATGGATGAGATTGTTGGAATAACTAATGGAGATTATGATGAGATAAGAAGATGACCGGTAAAGTTGTTGTTGGCATATGGAGATTATGATGAGATGAGAAGATGACCGATAAAGTTGATATGAGGAGATTGTTGGAAGGATAATAATGATATTATTGTTTCATGAATTTATTTATCTTTTTATTTATGGAAACCAAGTTTGGTTAGTCATCTAAGTCATCTAGACCTACCTGAATATCCTAACCAGTAGTGGGATACCAAAACTACTAAGTTGATGTCAACTAGTAAACATAAATAGAGTGATGATAAAGGAAATGGAACGAACGATTGGAGAAGATTCAGCTGTTGCGGTTCAGAATTAATGTTCATAACATATGGCATGAGTCTATGATTCAAATTGCATCAAGTTTGGTGAACCAGAAAGAACATTTATAATTGACTGTTATGCACTCTATGAAGAAGAATGAATACTGGTAACAAATCTTTAACTAGTAATGATTTAAGTTTTGGCGGTGGATCTTATCATGATCATAACTTAGTGATGACATGTCAGAGTCCTTGTGTAATTATGAGATGGTGTTTGAGTGAGTACAAGGATTAGATTTCTTGGGAAACAACAAAGTTCTTAGGAGACTGAAACAAAGGTTTGATTGCTTATCAAATTGATGTGCGGTGATCATTAAATGACAGAAATCATCTAGGAATTTGTTGTAATGATCTATAATATATTTTGAAAAAGGTTTTGCCACCCAAAATGTAAATTCATTGTATCTTGTAGATGTAGTTAGGTTTTTTTAGCTGACCTAAATGAAAAGTAAATTTAGGGCTAGTTGCAGAAGAGATTGTGTATTGGTTGTCTGGGAATAAGGTATTGCTGAACTAGATTGAGGTATCTGCATGTGTGTAGAAGAGTTGTGTTGAAAAGGATTTGTACTAGCAGGAAAGGAAGTGTTGTAATCAAATCATTTTCCCTATTGTTCCTTATAAGTTACAACAATTTGAAATCCCTTAATCGGGTAGATCCTAATAGGTTTATATTGTAAATCCCTTGACCGGGTGGCTCATTAACTCGATTTTGAAATCCTCTAACAAGGTTACTCCTAATAGGGTAGAGCTCCTAATAGGGCTAAGTTAAAATCCCTTCACCAGGTGACTCCTAACATGGTCTACTCTTAACTAGGAAAATTGTAAGGCTCTTAACTGGGCTACGCCTTTAACCAGACGCATTCCAAAAGAGTGCAAATATTTGGTGGGTGCTAATTCCCACCATGGTTTTTCCCAGTTGGGTTTCCACGTGAAAAATATCTATGTTCATGTGGTGGATACATTGTTGATTTGTGTATTTGATATCTTTACTATATTTGTATATTGATGAAAACTTGAGTATTTATCGGTAATGGTTTGTTAAATCAGCTTAGCAGGATTGTTTAAATAGTTACTGGTACTGGTTTTTGAAGAGTTACAAAATTGTTTTATTACTGATTCAACCCCCCCTCTTAGTAATAACTAGATCCTCATAATAAAACAATCAATCATTAGGGAATGAATCACAATTAGTTCACGTTAGGGGAGAAGGAGCATTAGTCAAATGGCTGGTTAAAGCTTTCCCTTCAATTGTATTTTTTGGGAAACAAATTTAAGGTCAAATTCAGTTAATAACATAACCCATTTTGCCAAGCATCCTGAAAGGTTAGTTTTACAAAATAGATGTTTTAAAGCATTAAATTTGATGATAACATGTGTCTTAGTGTTCAAAAGGTAATTTCGTATCTTTAGAGTTGCAAAAACTATAGCAATACAGTGCATTTCTATTGTAGTATATTGTATGGCATAATCAAGTAAAGTGTGGCTTATACAATAAACTTGACATTCTTTATCATCACTATTATATTGTACCAATAAAGTTGCGAGAGCATGAGAATATGTGGAAGTACAAATAAGTAAAGGTTGACTTAGAATAGCGGGTTGTAAAATAGGAGGATTAGCCAAATAATGTTTCAAATATTCAAAATCCTTTTGACAATCCACATTGCATTGAAAAGTAGTATCTTTCTTAAGCAATTGAGTAAAAGGAAAAGTTTTATCCACAAGTTGTGAAACAAACCTATGAATAGCTTCAATTTTCCTTGTAAACTTCACTATAGAGAGATATTTCAAAAATTTGGCATGATAATAATGGCATCTATTTTATTCATATCCACTATCCACACCAAAAACACTTTTTTGGAGATTCAAGCTCACATGTTGTATTTGCAAGTTCACTAAAAATATTGTTGAAGGATCCTAACATTGTCTTGGTGAGAGATAGAATTATCTTGGATATCATCAACATAATATTTCAAGATTTTATGCATGTAATCATGAACGATAAGGGTCATAGCGTGTTGATAGGTGGAACCAGTGTTTCTCAAACAAAAAGGCATCACAACCTAACAAAACATACTAAAAGGATTCATAACAGTAATTTTATTTTGATATTTGTGATTAATAAAGATTTTATTATATCTAGAAAAAATTCCATGAAAGATCACAAAGCATTATTTGTCGTAGAGTCAACTATCATATCAATAATGGGAATAAAAAAATAATCCTTCAAAGAAGCCTTATTGAGATCACGTAAGTCAGTGCACATCCTAATTTTATTGTTAGTTTTGGTAATGGAAACAATATTATAAATCCAAGGGGAATAATCAATAGAGACAATAAAGCTATCTTCTATAAGATTTTCTATTTTAGTTGTAACAAGAAAGAAAATTTTAGGGTTCATTTTCCTAATCTTCTTCTTCATGAGTTTGGAATTAGGAATTGACATAATGTTATGAGTGACAATATAAGGATCGATGCTAGACATATCTTAATAAATCCAATCAAAAATCTTAGGTAGGTCACATAAGAGAGAGGATTATTGATTTTGTTCATCATCACTCAAACATTTATCAATCTTTATGAGTTTCTCCTCATTGTAAGAATTTTTTTTGACGTCAATGGTATCACTCACAAGATGATTACTTTCTTAAGGTGCATCCATTGGTTGAGGAAAGTCACAAAGTATCTCTTCACCATTAGCTCCTAATGAAGTGTCTTTCACAAAGTATGCCTTGTCATTTAAACAATCAAAAAATCTATGATTATGGTAATAACAAGAAAGTTTATATTAGACTCCTAAGAACTCAGCCAAAGAATCATCCGTAGAAAAAATATCAAGTGAAGGAAATGAGTTATGATTAATTAATTGAGGGTGTATTATAGAAAGATAATTTAAATAAAATATGACATTGATATTAAGTGATGGTCTCTCAGACGCTTTGATGGGCTTAAAGGGATTATATCCAAGTCCAAAAGATGCCTCATTAGTGTGATTTTCTGAAAGAACTTTTATTCCTTGTTAATGTATACCATAATAATTGCCATTATATCCATTCTTAGCTAAGATGTGAAAACTAGGACCATAAAAATTAGCCATTTCCATAAGGGAAGGCGAGGCCTCATATGTCTCAATGTCATAAGTAGATGAAGTAGAAGATGTTTTTTTATTTTGAATCAGCCATAAAGTTGTTAATAACTTGTTTAGACAAAGTGGATTTCTTGTTAGGTTCAACTAAATCATCGCCCTTTTTAGTCTCATTTTATATTGAGGGGATTTTATATTATCCTATAAAAGGTGTAAGATCTAAGGACCCCCAATCATCACCTAAGAGTACCTCTTCAGATGAAGATGTATTTGCAAGAAGAGATAGCGATTCATTTCAAATAGAAGAAGTAGAAGTGCTTGGAGAAGAAGTAGGAGTACATAGAGAAAATTTGGAATCGGATGAGGTTTGTAAATAAGCTTCTAAATCGGTATCAGCATGCAAAGTATAAATTTAATTATTAGAATGAATTTAACTTGACAATGAAGAATATAAGGAATGCTTGCATACTATGAATCCAAGGTTGTCCTAACAAAAGATTATAAGTAAGGATATTAGTCATGACTTGAATAATTGTAGGTAAAATAATAGGTCCTACCTTAATAGGAAAGGTTAGAGCACCTAAAGAAGATCTATCAACATTATCAAAGCCATGGATTGAAAGAGATTCAAGTTTTTTGAGAGAAGTGTCCACATTTATCTTATGAAATAGATCAATTCTATAAACATTAAGGCCAAATCCATTGTCTACAAGGGTTTGTGTTATAGAAATATCATTAATAATGAAAACAATCAAAAGAGGATCATATTGATTTTGAATCTCTCGAGAGGGTAACTCATCTTGTGAGTACACAATTTGAGATTTAGGTGTTTTAATATAATCAATTAAATAAGACATGTTATTAGGTGTCACTACAAGTGAGATATCTAAGTTATTCAAAGAATGTTGTAACATTCTATGATGTGTGGATGAAGTTTTAATTGAATTCCAAAGAGATATCTTGGTGGTAGTAGCTTTAGGTTATTTAATAAGATCATACTCTTTTTCAAATGTTTTGATATACGAGATGCTAGTGGAAGAATAGGTTGAGAAGAAGGAATCACTAACGAAGGGTTAGGTTGCCTATTGTTCCTTGAATTATAAGTATGGGCAGTTGAATTATAACTCTCTCTATTAATTTGTTTAGCTTACTCATAAGGACTCTCGGTGGGATAACCTCCTTACACACTAATACTTAGTTTGTTAGGAGTGAGAAAGGAATGATTAATATAATCACCTTGGACAACAAAGAGATGCTTGTTAAGAGATTGAGATGTTTGAGGAGAACTAGAACCTAGAACCAAAAAATGAGGTTTATTGGGTATTTTAAGATTATTTTCATAACCGATCACATTTATCATGTTACTCAATCTCTTGGATGTTTTAAAATTGTTTGAAGAAGTTTTTAGTAGAAATGAAATCATCAAGAACATCATCTACGATAGCATAGTCATGAATACTAAATGGTTGATTATGGGATGGAATGAGAGGTAAATCATCATAAAGAGGATTGTCATATGCCATCATGTTACTATATTTGAAGGATGACTTGATAGGGATGACTTTGTGAGTAGAGTCATCCAACATATCTACGTCATCACTACGAAATCGCATAGTAACTATGTTGATAATTTTTGGTAAAATGTTTGTTTAGAAGGATTAGGATAAAGAGAATCATCAAGAACCTCATCAATTTCTTCCTTACTAAAAGTTTAATTATCATGGGTATGTGTAGGATCATGAGGGGCCAAAACATGGTGATATTCAGACTAAAGTCCTAATTGATAGGTTGATTGGAAAATATCTATAACTTTCAAATAGTATCACCTTTTTTGAATCTAAAACTTGCATCACATTCTATGTTTTGTATACTATGGGATTAAAAAAAAAATTATTTATAAAGTTTTGACCAAGTTATGGTGCTCAAACATACACATTTTTATATTTTTAAAAAGCTATAGTAAAAATAATTAATTATTTATTAAAAAAAAAAAAAAAAAGTATGTGTCACATCCAGAAATGATCTTCTACTAATATCCAAAATCTTATTAAAAATCTTATGATTTGATTGTGGTTAGGGTGGTCAGACAGACACCTGCTTTTTATCTTTTTCCTGAAATTTTAGTACTACTGCATTGAACATTCAAATTTTCATCAAATAGATTTTTTTCTTAGAAAGAAAATAGTAGCTTAAATACAACATTCAATTTTCTATAAGTTCTATTCTTACATATTTTTAAAATAATGTTTGTAGCTTATTCAAATTTTTATGTCAAGTTACCTAGCTCTATTTTTCTTATTTTGACTGCCTCTTAAGGGCCTATTTGGCCCACCATGATCTTGCACATACCCTCATAAGAAAATGAATAATCATATGAATGAAATTATTGTAATTAAAGAGAATAAATTATTTAAAACCAAACCTTAGAAATGAAAAGTGCATATAAAACTTAAAGACATAAAGTGTATACAACAATATTTTTGAGATAAAATAAACATGCAATAACAATATCTAATTAGAGAATGGAATGAAAGAATTTTAGGTTCACAAAAATGTTTGTGGTGAAAATGGAACATAGTAGTTTTAAGACCTTACCCCACTTTCATCAAACATTGTAATACAAAGGCACCTAGAGGAGTGATCCTCCTTGACTAACTCTTGTGAAAGAGATGTTAATCTTATGAAGATCTAGTTAATACTGAGAGGGGGGGCGTGAATCAGTATTAACACTAACTGAAACTTTGAACTCAAATCATATTTGAAATCTCTTAACATATATCTCAACTTCTACAATTAGATCTAACAACCTTTTAATAAGATTTATTATTCCCAATTATCAACACTTTTACCTCTTAAATAATCAATACCAATTTCATCATACATCAACTAATCAACCTTATCAATCTGATCAAATTATTTCTCTAACCATTTCTTATCAGTACCAGTAATATTTGATAAACTTTAAATAACATAACATAATCGGTGTCTCAGAAATAATGCATGAGAATACAAACAATATGAAAATACATTCCACACATGAACACCAAGAATTTTTGATGAGGAATCCCAAATGGGAAAAACCATGGTGGGAATTGGCACCCACAATAATTTGTACTCTTTATAAGTATGCTGGGTTAGGAGCTTACAATATACTCGGTTTTAAGAGTAGACCTTGCTAGGAGTCACCTAGTTAAGGGATTTTCCTATCACTCCAGTTAGGAGCTTAATGATCTGTTAGGATAGACCTTGTTAGATGATTTAACACTCTTTTAAGAGCTTCCCTGTTAGGGGACTTAGATGAAAAAGGCCTGTTAGGACCTACCTGGTTAAGGGATTTATGCTATTGTAACTGTTAGGGAACAACAGTGAAAAGTGATCTATTACTTTGCACTTTCAGCTTGCTAAATCAGATCCAGTTATGCTTCATAGTCTGCAATACTCAAGAAGATCTCTATCTTTTTTGGGATGACTTAAATCATTCTCCTAATGTCACTGACACATGAAACATTAGTTGTGTCAACCTAAATAACCATAACAACTAATTCGGCCACAAATCCTAATTACATCTTGAATTTACAATACAAATCATATTAGATCAATATTCAAATCATTACAACAATTTACAATACAATATCAACCGTTGATTGTTCATAAATCATCAAAAAAATCTGATCTATATAGAAGTCAAACCCTTAGAACAATCTGCTAGGTACATTGTACATTCCCAAGAAATTCCACCATCTTCTATGCCAAAACACAATTCAAATTTTTCACGCAGGTTGTTCCATGTTATCTCCTTCTATTAGATTCTCCATCAATCACCATCATATCAAAAATCATTACCGATTGAGTGAATTCATCACCGGTCCTAAAACCCTACTAAAACCCTAGCACAACATCATTAGAAATTCAAATCATGCCTTCCAATAATCAACACAGGATGCAGTCATGGTCACATACACAAATCCATCACAAAAGCTTATGTCTCAAACCATAAGTCCCCAACCATCACTGATTTATCGATTCCATCAAAATATTTGCTTTACCGGTTGAAGTCATAATTCTCAGTCCAACTAGTAAAACCTGTCATACTTACAAAATCTAACTCTGGTAGAAAAAATCACATACCCAACAAGTCAAACATCAAAGATCATCTGCAAACATCATAAAACATCAATTGACATTGGTTGCCATCAATGAAAATACAGGTTATTGATCATGTCTTCTTTCCTCTACTAGTAAACTCATCAACTCATCTACATCAGTTATGCCAATCATGCCAACAAGAGAGTCAAGGGATACTTCTATAGTTTCTATTCCATCGCCCATATGAAAGGAAATGTGTATAATGTAAAGTTGATGTAAAGATATGAAGAGAATGTAAACAAATGTAACTAAACATCAATAATAGACAACTGAGTGATAATATTATTGAAGCAACAAGTACATATCTAAGAATGAAATTTTGGTGTGCACCTATGAGAGAAAATTGAGCCTATATTAACAGTACCAAGCCATTGTATGCCCTGGTCTCAGAAGTAGTGAAGAGTTGCAAACTGGAAACCTAAATTTTGAGTTTTCTTGAGTTATTCTAGTGAAATCTAAAGCCAAACCAAGAGGACCAAGGCATGGAGTGCACTGGTCTTAAAGGAATAGAGAATGGAGTGCCTTGGTCTTGGATAAGTAGGATGTGGGGCACCTTAGTCGATGAAATCTAGGACCATTTTTTGATAGAGAACCTGTGCTTGTTTGCTGAGACTTCCCACAAATTGCCTACTCTAATAGAAATCTGTAACTGTACTTGCAATCTAAAAAATGTTGTGTTTGTGTCTATACAGGCTTTTTCCTTAGCCAAACCTTTGGTTTTGGTGATTTCCACCTCCAAAAATAGCCAATAATTTAAGTAAAAATGTGTGTGCCCTTGAATCTTATGTGTTTGTAAGATTGCTACAAGCTAAATGCAACGTAGACTTCCACCCTATGTTTTTGAGAAAACCTAAATACTTGTAATGAGAATGATTTAAATAATAATTGTAATGCAAATATAAAGAAATTATACAAATCTACAAGCTAATGTGATATGCATTAAGCTCAACTTGGATACATGGAAACAACATGAAATCATACCAAATCCAAAGAAAGAGGTATGAGCCAATCAATAGTTGATGATTTCCCTATTATTCTTCAATATATCTTGAAGCTTAAACAATTGATGAAGATGTTGATGAAGACTTCATTGATGGATGAATTCCAGATCTGATACTTCACAAAACAACAACACTTTTTCTTCTCAAGGATCTCCTTTCAAATTTCTAGCTTGCAATCCTCAAATGAGGGAACGAAGTGCCATATATGTGAAACCATAATTTTAAATTTGATAAAAGACCGAGTTATAATTTATGAAATTTGACACCAAGCACGATTTGAATATGGTAAGACTGCCAAATTAAGCTCCTAAAATTTGGGGAAAAAAGTTTGAGACTAGGTAGTATAGTACTTGGTCTGACCAACTTTTTCTGATTTTTTGGGGATGAAATCTAGCATGATTCTAATACTATATCTATCTCAATGGCACAAATAAAGATGTTTAGATATGTGAAATATATCTTGAAGATCAAAATTTGGGTAACATTAGGATTAAATAAAAAGAGGCTCACCTAGGATCAATGGCCTAATTTTATAATATGTAAATTGCTGGGAAATAACTTAGGTTTCATTAAATTAATAAATTTGTAAAGAATTCTTCTAATGAAAAATGCAATGGGAGACACTAAGGTAGGTGATAACCTAAGCATGGGATTGGAAAACCTAATTAAGGGTATATAGTTTACACAATTATAAATAATACCATCGAAAAGTGGGCTAGCTATGCCATATGTGCGAAAATTGAATTTGTATTAGGTTAAAGAAGTCAATTATTGTTGAACCTTGATTCGAGAAAATTTGAGCTAGAGAGTTAATAGTGGCTTTGGTGGATGAATTGGAATTGGACATGTTAGACTATGTTGGAGGTGTTATATAGGGATAAATTGCTGGAGAATAAGGATAGGGAAGTGGAACATCATGGTAGGTAGGTATAGGACATGACTATGACATGATGGAAGGCTAGTGGAAGGAGGTATGTAGGATTATTGATTGATATGATTTCCTCCATTACTATCATGTGTGGGATTAATATTTAGTGTAGATGTAGCCATGATGGAACATGTATATATAGAAACATTAGGCAAAGATGTATGCATATGAATGGAATTCTCAACTTGAGTTGTAGGATTGGAAAAAAATAAGAGCTTCGACACAAATTTTCATAAGAATAACATTAGAGTAAATAATATGAGAAATGTAATGCAATACTTAGACACCATTTTCGTCACTTTGAATCATTCTCCTAGGACCCTCAATAAATGGAATTGCCTCACTATTTGAGTATTCTTGACCCATCCATTGTTGAAGCTTATCCATCTCATGATCAAGTTTCTCCATTTGGTCAATACTTACCTGAGTTAAGGATTCATCCTCATTTTGAAAAGTGTGAGGGAAATGATTCTTCACAATTTTAGGTATGTGTTGTGTAGGGATTGATCATTTACCCAAGTTCCCATAGAATATGTTATTCAACCCTACCTGACACCCTTAGTATTTAAACTTTGGGAAACCATAATTATATAACTTCTTCTAATTGTGATCTTGGACGTAGGTGAAAGGGTAGTGAACCTCATGCACAAAGAGGGAAATGTTATGTGAATGGATTTATACTCATAATACCTCATATGTAATTGAAAATGCAAGCTAAATAAATGATTAAATAATACAATTTTTCTCTAAAATATTTGATTAATCAATTAAATGAACTAGAGAAATGATAGATGAGATGAATATATTCTTATAAATATAAAATTAACATGCAATTAAAATATGCTTTGACCATATAAATATTAGATTATGCAACCCACAAATGAATTTTATCAAGAATTTTAGGGTTTTTGTGAATTAGACATTGAAATTTATGTAATTTAAATGCATACAAATGATGAGATTAAAAAGTGATTCAAAATGTAATTTTTTTAAATGCATACAAATCACATCTAAAACTGATAATAAAAAATGATGCAAGGTTGAGCTCACCAAAATATTAGATGTGGGAAAAGTAGGGTGTATATGTTTAGTCATTATGGCATCATAAATTGTACACCCTTAATTGGGTGGTAAATTTTTATGCTTAGGTTAGCACCCGCCTTCGTGTGTTGCATTTTGCAATTTTAAATTCTCTTTAATAATTGAATTAATTAATTTAATTAAATCTAATGACCTCTTTTATTAATCTGCACATTAGAAAATTAGGCCCTTAATCCTAAGTGTGCCCCTTTTTATTTTATTCTTTTAATCAGTTAATCCATTAAATCCCTAATTAGGTCGAATTTTGACCTTCAAGGCCCAATTTGACATATCTAAACACCTTGAATTTTTACATAAACTTGGGATTTACTTTGTAATCATGATACCTTTCATCCCTAAAAAATTTGGAAGAAAAATCAACCAGACCATGGTGATTCACAATCGTCCTGACTTGTTCTCCCTAAATTTTGGGATCATGGTTTTGTAGTATTATAATGTTTAAATTTTATTTTGTGTGAAATTATATAAATTATAGGTCAGCCCATGATAAAAATAAAGTTGGGGTTTCATACATATAGCCTTTCCTTTCCTCATTTGAAGGATCCAACAACTCTAGCAATTGAAGGAGCCTCTTGTGAAGTGAAAGTGAAGGTTTATGTGAAGTATTCAATAAAAAAATCAAGCATTCATCAAGTCTTCATCAAGAATTTTTTTCATCAATTTAAGCTTTTGAGATATTAAACAATAATAGGAGATCACAACTGTTGATTGGTTTCTATGACTCCCTTAGGGTTTTGTATGGTTTCATGTTATTTTCATATGTCTATATGAGTTTCACAACACTTGTTTTCAGATTTATATTATTGTTTTAGATCCATTGTTTCATTTGTGATTTGAATCATTATCATTTACATTATATTCATTTACCATTTTACTCCAAGCGTAGGGTATAATCCTATTTTTTACATTTTGGCTCATTAGGATCTTGTAAACACATGAGATTCTAGGGCACACACACTTTCAATATTGCATTATCTATTTGTGGAGGTGGAAATCACCAAAACAAGGGGTTTGACTAAGGAAAAACCCTATATATCCACCTAAACATAATTTTTCAAGTTACATGTGTAGGTATAGAAATTTGACAGAGCCGCAAACATCGAGAAAACAAAAATTTGTAAGTATAGGTCTAGATCCACAACAAGGTATTAGACTTCTGGGACCCAGTCACCCAATACCCTGGTCCTCTGCATTTTTGGGAATCCTTTGGCAATTTTTCATCTCAAAGCCTCAACTGATAGAGTCCAAAGTTTTAGATCAATACAGTAAGAAGGACCAGAGAACCCAAAGCCCTAGTCCAACACAGTTTGAATTAGTTTTTGGTGATACATGTACATCTAAGTTTCATCTCCTATTATACAATATATATTTTAGTTTCAGTTAGGCATTTATTTGTTGTTTTAATTTATATCATCACTTTTGTTCATCTCCCTAGCTTATCTTATCATTTGTCTATATTTCTCTTATCTCCTCTTGATAGCAGCAAAGGAATAGAAACCCTAAGAGTATTCCTTGACTCTATTTTACAAGAGAGTCAAATTAAATTACTTCCTTGGGACCTTTTGTATTCCAATGTGTGAATGAGAGTGGGATTAGGTCTTAGTTTACCCAATTCAATTTTCACACAATAGATTTTGGTGAATATGATGTGAATCCAACCTTCTTAATTTTTGCATTTTTCTTAATTAGACCTAGTTATTGCATCTTTATTTTTATTTAAAAACATAAAAAAAATTCCAAAAAGAATAGTGTTGTATGCATTGTGTGTTTTAGGTTTTATATGCACTTTTCATTTCAAATATGTCAGATCTTTATTTGCAATATTTTTATTCATATGATGATGCATTTTATTATGATTATTATGCATTTAGTAAGGAAGAACTTGGTGAGGTTCTTGACGAGTTTCTTTGCCCTAAATTTTCTAAACCAACATTGTACCAAAGACTAATCAACATTGTTACTATTCTATTTTGTAGTGTTGATGAAGACAAGTTAAATGACTCTCCCCATGAAGTCATTCCTATCAATTCATCCTCCAAATCTAGTAACATGGTGGTTTATAACAATCCTCTTTTATGATGACTTGTCTCCTTTTGAATCTAAACACAAGACATATCTAAGTAGACATGACCATGCTATGTTGGATGATGCTCTTTATGATTTTATGTCTATTACAACTTCTTTTAACAATGATCACATATCTAAGAGGTCAATTAACATGATAATTTTGAATGAACATAACTTCCAAGCACCTCATAATGATGCCTTTTTCACTCCCAACAAAGCTATAATTACTATGCAAGGAGGATATCACACAAAGAGTCCTTATGAGTATGCTAAAAAAATTACAAGAGAGAGTTACAATCTGGTTGCCCATACGTATAATACAAGAACAATAGGAAACCTAATCCTCATCTGGTTATTCTATCCTCACTTCCTACTTCTCAACCTATTCTTCTACAAGAACCTCATATTTCACAAACTCTTGGTAAGGAGTATGACCTTATTGAACAACTTAAAGAAACTCCTACAAAGATATCTCTTTGGGATCTAATTCTAACTTCATATATGCATCATGGAATATTCCAAGATTCTTTAATGACATTAGATGTCACACCCCTAGTGACACCTAATAATATGGCTTCTTTGATTGACTCCATGATGAAACCTAAAGCTCAAATTACATTCACACAAGATGAGTTGCCCTCTAATGAGGTTCAACACCAATATAATCCTCTTATGTTTGTTGTCCTTATGAATGGTAATTTTATAAGATGAACCCTTGTTGACAATGGTTCGGTATTTAATGTTTGTAGAGTTAGTTTATTACATAAGATTAAGGTGGACACATCTCTTATTAAACTAAGTATCTTACTATTCATGGCTTTGATAATGTTTCTAGGTCTTTGTTAGGTATTATAACCTTACTTGTTAAGGTAGAACCTGGTATTTTATCCACATCTATTTATGTCATGCCCAATAATTTGACCTACAATCTTTTATTAGGATGAACATGGAGTCATAATATGTAAGATGTTCCTTCTACTTTGAATAGGCAAGTTAAGTTCATTTACAACAATAAGATGTATACTTTGTTTTCCAATACCAATTTACAAGATTATTTGCAAATGTCATCTTCTAAATCTTCTTTACCTACTTTTGATTATTGTTCAAACATTCCTACTTCTTCAAGTATTCCTAGTGATTCTAATACTCTTGAAAATGATTCCACTCAAACCGAATCACCATCTTCTCCCAAAGAGACTTTTTCTCCTAAGGAGGTCCTCTTAGGTGATGATTGGGGGTCTTTATACTTTAGACCTACCTTTGTGGGAGAATATAAATTCCCTCCTATAGAACCTAAGGTTGAAAAAGAGAAAGATATGGATGAGCCTAAGAAGAAACCCACTTTGTGTAAGCAATTAAGTAACAACTTTATTAATGTTGATACTCATTCACCTTCTTTTAATGTCTTCTCTATTAAGGATTCCTTGGTTGAATTCCTAGGGGCCTATGATAACCTTCCTTGTTATCACCATAATTGTCGATTTCTCAATTATTTGAATGTGAAAGAATACTTTGGGAAAGATGTTAAATTAATTAAAGATAATGATGAGATGAAAAAGGAATTCCCTCAACCAATGGAGGTTCCCCAACAAAGTAACCTTCTTATAAGTGATACTATTGATGTCAAGATGGATCCTTGTAATGAAGAGAAAATAATAAAGATTGGGAAATGTCTAACTAATGAAGATTGAAAAAGAATACTCTAAATTACTAGATAAGTTCCTGAGATATTTGCTTGGATCTATTCCAACATGCGTGGAATTGATCCTAAAATTTTCACCCATAACATTGTCTTAATTATCGATGCTAAATTTGTGAAGCAGAAAATTAGGAAGATGAATCCCAAAATAGATTTGCTTGTTAGAGCTGAAATAAAAAACCTCTTAGATGCAGGCTTTATTCACCCTTTTGATTATTCCCCTTGGATTTTGAATATTGTTTCTATTGCTAAAAATCATAAAAAAATTAGGATGTGGACTAATTTTTCAGATCTCAATAAGGCTTCTTTGAGAGATAATTTTCCACTTAGATATCTCAATACTTATTAGTTGTAAGTGTTAGAATAAGCGGTGGACAATTGAGAGGGAGAGGGTGAATCAATTGTCAACAAATTATATTAATCAAAGGTCACTTTATAACCTTTAACCAGAACACATAAACATGAATACTGGAATAGAGAAAACATATACCAGTAAGCAATAAAACTTAAGAATAAAATAGAGAATTAACATAATGTAACCATACCATAATAACACCATGATTTGTATGTGGAAAACTCGGTAAAGGGAAAAACCACGGTGGGAAGACTACCCATAGTCAGATAATACTTTTATAGAAAGTATGTGATATAATAAGGGGCTTGCACATACAGGAAGACAAATTGCCTAGAGTGTACTGCTCATTACAAAGGAGTCACACTATGTGATATAATAAGGGGCTTGCACATATAGGAAGACAGATTGCCTAGAGTGTACTACTCATTACAAAGGAGTCACACTGACTACAAAGAGGTTAAAACCAACTCAATATAATTGGACAACAATCCAAGAGAATGAACTACCAATGATAGCATCTACCATGCCTGATTACAGTGAGGCCTTTGACCTCTTACATAAACCTAATCTGATCTTCAATGATCGACCAAATCCTCTACCTGAATGATATTACATTATTCACATATTTTATTCTTTTTCCATGACCATGATCTACAATGAGATCTTACATCAATTTATACAAACCCTAAGGCCTAAATTAATTAGGTCGGCCACCTAAAAGATATTACAATAAGATAATTACATACATCCATATTACAATGATATGTCATGTCGGCTTTAGACCAAAACAACATTAACCAATCCATAAATCATCTCGGTAATGTGTAGGGAACATGTTACATGATACTGGTCCATAACCTAGATAGATATTAGACGTAATTTTGGTCCACCATGCCAAAGTGATATCTCCAATCAGTTGAGGCATGAACAAAGATCATCTTCTACATCTTGAGTTCCATCTAGAATTCATACCAACACCACTTATGCATCATGTCAAAGATTTTCAGAAAAAGCTCTACCGGTAAAACCTTAAACCCTTACCGGTATAGGCTTACTAGAATGCATGATAGCATCTGATCACCAAGTCAATACCAACTATCCAAAACATACTCAGATACATGCAACACATGAAACCAAACATATTCCATTGATCCAAACATTTCGGTAGTATCCAACTGATAGTCCCTTGTACCGGTAACACTAGTTCTTCAACCGGTAACCAAAATATGTCTACCGGTAACCAAACATAACAACTAGTTTTGAAATCAATGACAAAGCATGAATGCAACACATAATCAATTCCTTAATATTTCCAATAATATCCCCCTTTGGCATTGATGGCAACACTAGATGTGAAAAAGAAAACATCTAAGTGCCAAGACATGCCCAAAATTTCCAATAGAAGATATAACAATGAAAAACTGAAAAATCCCAACAACTCCCCCTGAGGAGTGCAGTCCAATCTGAAATTGATTTGAATCTCTCCCATATGACATTATTTTTCACATCATGTATCTCTCCCCCTTTAAAATCAATGCCAAAGATATGACATAGATATCAAAATCTTGTGAATCTCAAAGCTGACTACTCCCCCTGAGTAGTAGCACCACTACATTAATCTGGAGCAAAGGATAATGTTGATGATGTATGTCAGACTAATGAACTACTCCATCAATTAAGTTTCTGGTGGAGGGGTAGATACCCCTAACCTATCTCTCAAATACTCAAATGATTCCTTAGACAACGGTTTAGTGAATATATCTACAATCAGCTCTTTAGTGTTCACATAAACTAGTTTGACTTCCTTTTCTTCCACGTTGTCCTTTAGAAAATTATATTTTATTGATATGTGCTTAGTCTTAGATTGAAATATTGGATTCTTAGACATGTCAATAGTTGCAGAGTTATCACAATAGATAACTACTGGTTCACTACAATTTACCTTGATATCCTTCAACATTTGCTTCATCCACAAGACTTGTGTACAATTAGTTGCTGCTACAACATATTCAGCTTCTGCAGTAGATAAAGAAATGCATAACTATTTTTTGCTGATCCATGAAACCAATTTCTTTCCAAGAAAGAAAGCTCCACTAGAAGTTCTCTTCCTATCATTAGTATAACCTACCCAATATAAATTTGTATATGCACATAAAGTGAAGTTATCATCTCTAGAATACCATAAGACACATTCAGTTGTTCCTTGTAAATACTGGAATATCATCTTTACTGCACATTCATGATTTTCTTTAGGATTAATTTTATATCTTGAAACAATACTTACTCCATTCATAATATCTGGTCTATTCTGAGTTAGATATAACAAGCCACCAATCATAGACTTTTGCCTTGTCGAATTTACTAGTGTAGATGTGTCTTTGATAGATAATTTCTCACTTGTCACCATAGGAGTACTTACCGGTTTGGAATTATCCATACCAAATTTATTCAACAATTCCCTCAGATACTTAGTCTAACAAATAAAAATGCCTTTGTCAGTTTGAGTAATCTGCAAACCTAAGAAAAATCTCATTTCACCAATAATAGACATTTCAAATTCATCCTTCATATTATTAGAGAATTCCATGCACAATTTGTCTTCACCTCCAAAAACAATATCATCAACAAATACTTCAATAATTAGAATATCATCATTAGTGATCTTATAATATAAGTTATTGTCAGAAATTCCCTTAGTAAAACCAAGCTTCAAAAGATATCTATCCAACCTTGCATACCAAGCTTTAGAAGCTTGTTTCAATCCATATAATGTTTTCCTTAACCTGCAACCATATCTTTGTCATTTGTCAGTGAAAATCCATTAGGTTTCTCAAAGTATGCTTCTTCCTCAAGCTCACCATTCAAAAATGCACATTTAACATCCATTTGATAGACCTTAAAGTTCTAGTATGTTGCATAGGCAAGAAATAGTCTAACAGCTTCAATTCTAGCTACAGGTGCAAATGTCTCACCATAATCAATTCCTTCCATTTGAGAATATCCTTTACAAACCAATCTAACCTTGTTTCTTATAACCTGACCATCCTCATTTAGTTTATTTCTAAAAACCCATTTATTTCCAATAACATTCTTATTTTTAGGTCAGGGAACTAAAGTCCAAGTCTTATTCTTCTCTATTTGATCTAATTCATCTTCCATAGCCTTTAACCAATATTTATCTTTACAAGTTTTAATAACAGATGCCAGTTCAACTTGAGAAATAAGACATACCTCTTCATTTTCCATTCTCCTTCTTGTCATAACTCCCTTGATTCTGTCTCTAATGATTTGATCTTCAGAATGATTTAATCTTACGTACCTTGGTGTCTTCTGAACTTCAGGTTCTTTGATCTGATTATCAGTCATAGTTGAATTTTTTGATTGTGCTGGTGTAACTGTCTCAGTGTATTATACCGGTTGAGGCATTGCTGAATTACTTATGATCATTTCCACTACTGGTTCTCTCTCATATGATATAGATTGATCTTTGTATTTCTCATCCACTTTCATATTTGTTCTCTCCACAATTTTATGAAATATTTTGTTCTAACATCCACATGCTTTGCTCTTAATTGAATATCCAAGAAATATCCCTTCATCACATCTAGGATCAAACTTCCCAATTGAATCATCCCTTTTGATATAACATTTACTTCCAAAAATCCTAAAATATTTAAGAGTAGGTGTATGTTGAAACCTTAATTCAAAAGGATTCTTACCTGTTTCACCTTTGATGTGAACTCTGTTGAATGTGTAGACTATTGTATTTACTGCTTCTCTCCAATAGATATGAGGCAATTTAGTAGGTTCCATCATCATGGTTCTTGCTACATCCAAAATGGTTATATTCTCCTTTCCACTACTCCATTCTACTGAGGAGTCGGGGGTGCAAATAACTATCTTGTAATTCCATTTGTCTCATGATAACTATTAATTTCATGAGAAATGAACTCACCACCTTGATTTGATCTTAGACATTTGATTTTCAATCCTGTTTCTATTTCAACCATTGCTTTAAAGATCTTGAATTTCTCAAAATCTTTAGACTTCTCCCTTAGAAAAGTCACCCAAATCACTCTAGAATAATCATCCATTATTAGCATGAAGTATCTATCACCTTGAAATATTCTAGTCCTTGCTGGACCACATAAGTCAGTATGAATCTGTTGCCCACATATTTTCCATACCTAAAATTTTAAACTTCAAATTGGTCTCAATGTTGAATGAAGATCCAATAGGTGTTTATGTGTAAGCAGTGAGCACGTGATCCAAGGTCGTTGCCGATCAAAATATGAAAAGTAGATGAATTTTGAAAATTATTAAGAATTTAGGGAAAGCAATTGATAGATAGGATCTAAGCATCAATTTCTGTCAGGTGGCCAATTTTTGCCTGAACCCAGTTCATAATTTGTCATATTTTAAACTTTCAAATTTTGGTGTCCCTCGCCCAAAAATGATTAAAATATCTCATCCTAGGATTCTTCATGAGGTGTAAATAATTGTGTGTACCCATTTCCCTACCATTGACATGTGTTTCAAATTTCAGGAACTAACTCCCTACCATTTTAAAGTTATTTCATTTTTCTCCAGCCAAAGCAATAAATTTAAAATATTTAAATTATTTCTCAAATAATAATTTAATATTTTAAATTATTTCAATATATCTGGTCATTTGCGATAAGAGTTGTCTAAAAACATTGGTTGCATTCTTCCTTGATCCCTCTCTGTGATCAATGGTTTCCAAGGTCTAAAGGATAGTTCGTTGAAGCAAAAGATTAGAAATGCTCAGTTTTTTAGCATTCTTAACCTCATTTCTTAACCTTTTGCCAAGAAGGTTAGAAATGCTCACTTTTTGAGCATTTCTAACCCATTTTTCTAACCTATCACAAAAAGGTTAGGAATGCTCAAAAATTGAGCATTTCTAACCTCATTTCTTAACCTTGCAGGCCCCACTTTGTCAAGAAGTTAGAAATGCTCAGTTTTTGAGCATTCTTAACCTCTTCCATAAATTTTAGTAAAGAGAAAGAATAAAGAAAGAGAAAGGAAAGAGATTCAAATTCCAGGTTTTGAATGTGTGTTGAATGTAGTTGCAGATGTTTGTAATTGGTCAGGTTCTTGACTCCATCATCCCAGCTTGTGCATAATGGGAGCTTCGAACCAGATTGAAGATATAGTATACCACATGATGTTTCAAGAGGTTTGTGTGCAGAATGAGGAACATACGAATGGCATGAAAATTGTCTGACTAAATTGCCTTGATGAGATGTCACTTCATTACGGTGAGCAGAGACTGCCAAATTAACACCTAAGTAAATTCACAAGAAATCTTCATTCTCCTTTACCAGCTTATGTCATCCAACACCATGTTAATACTGCAGTAAAAGTGTATATGCAATGAGTAAATCTTTAACACAAAATGCAAATTGTTTGATAGAATCCCTTAAAGAAATATGGTCTCACGGTACGTTCATAGTGCAGGATCTGTGGTTGAGATGATTTAGAAACTATCAAGCAAGTGCAATCCACAAGTGTAAACCTTTGCTAGCATCCTCCCTACCAACGATAAAATGGAATTTTCAAACCAGGTTTAAGACACATCAATTTTGCCAAACAATGGAGTTTTGAAATGCATGTAGATCGCAGAAGCAAGAATGTATCGTTGCAGTTGTTTGAAAGAACCACTGTGATCATAACTGTAGATCATGGAAGCTTTCTCAGTGCCAGACTTACTTGATAAAATGCCATGTATGATGCAGAAAGTGAATGCATAGACAATGCCATGATGCGTTGGACAAATGCAAATCGTGGGAGTGTAGCCAAGGCAAGCAAACCATTTGACAGGATGTTTCAAAGAGGTATCATTTCATGTAATGCAATGATTGCAGGATATGCACAAAATGGATTTCCTAAAAATGCTTTCAAATTCAAAATGGCAGGTGTAAATTTGAACGTAACAATCTTTGCCAGTTCCTTACGTGGTATGGGCATTTATCAAAGCATAAAAAATAGTGGAATTTTGTCAGATGTTGTAGTTCAACCCATCTAGTGACATATGCTACAGAATGTAGAAGCTTAGACAAGGAAAGAAAAACATTTGACAAATGCCTCAAAGAAATATCATCTCGTGGCATACCACAATTGAAGAAATGCATGGAAATTGTGGGGCCGATGTTAGCTTGCCATAGAATTGATAGGGGGACTTTTATGACAAGGGGAAAACTCTGCAGAATTTTGTAGAGGAACTAAGTGCGAACTTTGATATTCATACCATTGTACTAGGGGGTTTTTGAACTTGTATATTTTCAAAAAGAATAATGAAGAATGCATTGAGTTCGTGTGTCTTGAATGTATTCATGAGTTATCATTACTAATTTATTGTATGTAGAATTAGTAATCCCTTTATGTATTAGTGAAATCTATTAATGGAACACATCATTTCATGGTATCTTGACTTGCATGTGCTAGTGCAACCTATCTCTTTATGTGTCGAGGTTTATTGTACTTCTTTCATCATCGTTACATGACTAACCTATTTGGCATTAACCCCTTTTGCAATTGTTATCCTTTATGGAATCCTACTTGATAGCTGTATGTCTTCTAGTAGGGTTTCTATTATTAATCTTGGTTTAAGTTTGATGTTTTCTCCTTTATGTACTTTCAGGTTAAAAGTACACAAAAATCCTAAATACCCCTATCATACGAGGGAGCTGCCCCTCTCAAACACAGAGGAAGATTGTGGGTTTAATTCAATCTCTCCAACTGTTGGAACGTTTATCACTACTTAGCAGGCAAACAGGGTCAGTTTCAGATAAACGACTGCAGTGACAAAATTTGTTTACCAACAGAATCAAATCAAGCACATCATTGGATTTATCATGTATGATCTTAAAATAAGTTCTAACTTTCTTTCCCAATTGACATTCCTTACATACTGAATTATGAGGCTTTATAATCTTACGTGTATCTCTAACTACCTTTGTTGAACTAATCTTAACAATACAATCAAAATTAACAATACACAACCTTTTATGCCATAACCAACTCTCATCAATATGAGCAATCAAACATATCTTATCACTAGTGTTCAACTAAGAGATATTACCTCTATTTTGAGTACCAGTTGCAATCTCCAAACCAGAACTATTAATGATTTTTCATTTTCTATCTTTGAAATGAAGTTGGAATCCCTTGTCCACCAATTGGCCAACACTTAAAAGATTATGCTTTAAACCTTCTACATAATAAACAATATCAGTATTATGATTACCATCTAGAGAAATAATACCTCTACCTTTAGGGACAAATTTTTTCTTTTATCTCCAGTCATATGGTGTGAGCATCTACTATCAATTACCCATTCAACCTTGTCTTCAACTTTTGTTGCCAGGGCCTTTTCTTCATTATTTATAACCATTTCCAGTTCATCTTCCTTTATAGCATAGAACACCCATTCCTTTCCATTGCCTGATCCACTAGTAGAGTCTCTTGTCGGTTCTTCATCTGAATCATCACTTACTCCTTCCTCATCTGCTATGTAGAATTTTGTTTTTCTTGAATCTATATTGGTTCTGATTAGGCTTAAATGATTTCTTAACTCTTTCTTCAAATCTTGCATTCCTTTCAGGATATCTAGATATAAAATGACCAATCTTATTACATGCAAAACATTTAAAAGGTGCTTTTCCTTCATACTTACTTCCTATCGGTCCTTTAGGTACTATTATAGCAAATAAGCCTTCAAGTAGCTAAAATTATTATCCTCTTTCCTCATATCTTCCAATTCTTCTACATATAGGACTTTCCAATCACTTTTACCAATAGCTGATGATGCATGACAAGTAGGTTCAGATTTTATAGTTCCAAAAGGTCCAAATTCTTCAAGCTCAAAAGCAGATAATTTCCCAATCAGAATGTCTCTGTTAACTAAAGTGTTTTTCATTGTTCTCAATTCATTAATCTACGTAGCCTTCAACTTGTAAGCAAGTGGTAGGGCTCTCAAAACTTTAGAAACTATTTCATCTTCACTCAAAGATCCTCCACAATATTGAATTCCCATGACAATCTCATTTACTCTTTCCATAAATGTAGTAATTCTTTCATTATCTTCAATCTTCAAGTTTTCATATCTTACCTAGTAACCATCAAGTTTAGCAATTTAGACAGTAGGGTCACCTTCATTCAGAGTTTGCAAATTGTCCCACATAACTTTTACAGATGATTTATCACTCAATCCCATGACTTGCTGATCAGTGAGTGCACACAAGAAGGCTTCTCTAGCTCTACAGTCATTTTCAATAATCTTGTCCAAGTCTACTGGAGTAGGATTTCCAGATGCCAGATCATAAGTTGTATATCCTTTCTTAGTGATCTCCCAAATATCCTTGCCAAGACATCTAAGATGAGTCTCCACTCAATTTTTCCATATCCCATAGTTTGTTCCATCAAGCTTAGGGATTTCTCTTCTGAAAATAGTTGTCAGTGGTTTTGAATTATTGGTTGCCATAGGATCTACCTCAAATGGGTAAGCTTCTGCAAAAGAGGACCAAAGCTCTTATACCAATTGTTAGAATAATTGGTGGACAACTGAGAGGGGGGGGGTGTGAATCAGTTGTCAATGGATTCTATTAATCAAACCACTTTATAACCTTTAACCAGAGCACATAAACAGGAATACTAGAATAGCAGAAATAGATACCGATAAGCAATAAAACTTAAGAATGAAATAGAGAATTAACATAATGTAACCATACCACATAACACCACGCTTTGTACATGGAAAACCCAGTAAAGGGAAAAACCATTGTGGGAAGCCTACCCATAGTCAAATAATACTTCTACAGAAAGTATGTGATACAATAAGGTTCCCACACATACATGAAGGCACATTGCCTAGAGTGTACTGCTCATTACAAAGGAGTCACACTGACTACAGAGAGGTTAAAACAACCTCATTATTTTGGACAATAATTCAAAAGAATGAACTGCCAATGATAGCATCGACCATGCCTTATTACAGTCCCAGTTAAGCTCAATATCGGAGGCCTTTGACCTCTTAAATAAACCCAGTCTGATCTTCAATGATCGACCAACTCCTCTTCCTGAATGATATTATATTATTCACATATTTAATTCCTTTTCCATGACCATGATCTACAATGAGATCTTACATCAATTTATACAAACCCTAAGGCCTAAACAAATTAGGTTGGTGACCTAAAATATATTACAATAAGATCATTACATACATCCATACTACAATGATATGCCAGGTCGGCTTTAGACCAAAACAACATTAACCAATCCATAAATCATCTTGGTAATGTGTAGGGAACACATTACATGATACAGGTCCATAACCTAGATAGATATCGGACCTAATTTGGGTCCACCATGCCAAAGAGATGTCTCCAATTAGTTGATGCATGAACAAAGATCATCTTCTGCGTCCTGAATTCCATCTAGAAGTCATACCAACACCGCTTATGCATCCTGTCAAAAATTCTCAAAAAAAGCTTTGCCGGTAAAACCTTAAACCCTTACCAATATAGGCTTACTAGAATGCATGATAGCATCTGATAACCAAGTCAATACCAATTGACCAAAACATCCTCCAGAAACATGAACCACACCAAACCAAACATATTCCATTGATCCAAACATGTCGGTAGTATCCAACTAATAGTCCCTTCTGCCGGTAACACTAGTTCTTCTACTGGCAACCAAAATTTCTCTGTCGGTAACCAAACATAACAGCTAGTGTTGACATCAATGCAACACATAATCAATTCCTTCATATTGCCAACAGTAAGTACAAAAGTGATGTGATTCTTATACTTGACAACTATTTCCTTCACTATACTTTCTCTTCTCTGCATGTTCATCTAAACAATAGAGAATAAGGCTACAAACACATCTTCTCTTACATTATTATTGATGAACTCTTTTAGCCTCTCTATAATCTAATGAGATAAAGGTGTATTCGAGGACTAGAAAACCCTTACTCGATTGGGTAACTCTTGTAAGAAGTAAAATATAATACATAGGAATAGGGTTATGAATTTGAGAGAATACTTATTTTTCCTACATTGTGCTGATGATATGATGAAAGAAATAAGTATCTGGTAGATTACTGAGAGGGGGGGGGGTGACTCAGTAAACAGAAAAACTTATACAAACTCCCAAACTCAAAATAAACTTATTCAACAAAATAAATTTATCAAAATAATATCTCAAAAGATTACCAACATCAACTAGTTTGACTGTTATACCAACTTTAATACTAAATAACTTTTATCTTGTAAACATAAAAAATGCTTAATTAAATATCAACATTCTCAACTCTCATTACTTCTAGTATCATGCCTTATCAGAATAGTTAAGTAGTTAATGAAATCAACAAATAAGATCATAAGCACAAAATCATTCACCACTTGACACAAATATTTATATGTGGAAAACCCAAATAGGTAAAAACCACGGTGAGATGAGACTCACAAGGATAGCTATCTGAACTCTTATGAAGTTTACCCTATTAGTAGCCAAGCCTATTAAAGTTTTTACAATAAGTCCCATTAAGAACTGATTCTGTTAGGAATCACCCAGTTAAGGGATTTACAAATATGCCTTGATGAAAAGCACAATACCCTATTAGGAGTAACCTCGGTAGAGGATTTTAGAATCCAAACTAATGGATTACCTTGTGAGAGGATTTAGAAAGTAACTAAGCTTGTTAGAGCTTACCCGGTTAGGGGATTTCAATTCTATTGTGATTGTTAGAAAACAATAGTTTTTTCTTGATCTATCTAAATAGCACTACATCTGCTTGATCATATCCTTCTTAAGCTTCAATCTGCCTTTACTCAAACTACAGATCCATTCTCTGGTTAGGTAACTTCACACTCAATTGATTTCTTCCAACTTTGGCAACTCTTAAACAAAAAAATATTATCGACCTTAAATACAAATCAGTTAGGTCAGTAACACAAGAAAAACCTAATTCTCATCATTGAGATTACAAACAAGTCGGTACAATCTTGACTGTTGGATATCATAACAATCTCTTCACATTAATCAAGAAAATTCTAACCGCTCCATAATCACCGCTTTATCGGACTTGTAAATCATGACGCGCTATGCATTTGATGCAATCCACTTTGCTCCTTCCCAAGATAATCAAATGTGCCAAAATAACTTGAACTTATCTTCATACAATGACCACACCTGTCACCATCATTACCGCCCAACATTAGATCTTAAACCAAAAAACTTTGATCGGTTAGTGTTGAACAAAAACAACTAGTAGGGTTTACCAGTTACATAACATAAATTTTTTTAACCCTATACATTGGTTTAACTTACAAACTACCATACCGGTTTACAACATCTTCCATAAAGTTTATCATATCGGTTAGAAGACAAAAGCAATAAAAACAATAACATCAGCAATATCATGAAAACCATTCACCAATTCAACTGACATCAATGACAACATATCATTAATGCAATCTATATGCAAAATGCCACCAATTTCCCCTTTAGCATTGATGGCAATACAAATATCAACGCCTCTTATTTGCTGTTGTGATTAGTGAATAGGAATCCTGGTTTACATACCAAGTATTCACCATGCTCTGTCTGTCATCATCTTGTCACTGGTTCACCTAATCAAACACAAAATTCTTCTCCCCAGTCACATAATTCTTCTCTCCCTTTGACAACAATACCAAATGGAAAGTAAAACATGTAATTTCACATTCTCACTATGCATCAACAAACTGCAACTTATGCTCCTCCTATGTAATACCCACTCCAAAAACATCAATCCATGTAAAATTCTGCAAGTACTTCAGGGACTGATGCAATCGACATCATGTTCAATTGACCTCATGAAGAGGTACAAATCCTAGTTGTCTTCTAAGACACTCAAATGTAGTATTAGGAAGAGGTTTGGTAAAGATATCTGCAAGCTACTCCTTGGTTGAAACCTACTCTAAGATAACATCTTTAGTTTGAACTTTCTCCCTCAAGAAACGATACTTCAATTGAATGTGCATGGTCCTTGCATGCAAAACAGGATTTTTAGAAATATTTGTGGTCCTCGTATTATCACATAAATTCTTTATAGGTTCTGAGATCTTCATCTTAAAACCTTCCAAAATGTGCCTCATCCAAATAGCTTGTGTGTAATTTATATAGGCTGCTACATACTCATCTTCAACAGTAGATTGTGAAGTACAACTCTGCTTTTTACTACTCCATGAAACAAGCCTTCCTCCTAGAAAGAATGCTTCACCGGTAGTACTCTTCCGGTCATCAACATTTCCTGCCCAATCAACATCTATGTACACCTTCAAATCAAAGTTTCCTCCATATGGATACCATAACCCATAGCCAACTGTACCTTTCAGATATCTAAAAATTGTCTTGGTTGCTATCAGATGTGTTTCCTTTGGATTGTTCTTGAATCTAGCAACTATACCAACTGCATGGGCAATATCCAGTCAACTGTAAACAACATAGTGTAATTTGCAAATCATTGACCTATATTCTTTTTCCTCTATGGAATTAGATGCATCATCCTTGGACAATTTACAACCTATGTGTTAGGCCCTACCCCGAGCCGTCATAGCATTTCTGTTATTTTCATGTTGGACCTATTTTGGATACTATATTGTGATGCATTTTGGACATAGATTTTGTATGATCTTGTGTTATGGATAACATTGATATGATTATGTCATTTACTTTGATTTGTAGTACTTCATTTTATACTAGAAATTATGGATGCATGCTCTATAAATGATTTAATTTCATGTTTATGAGGATGATGCCATTTAGTAGATGGTTGTATGTGGATGTTATCAGATAATTGGATACTTGATTTTTATGATTGAAATTTTATGTGATATCTGAATTGTATTCTTTTGATAATATTTTACGTGATTTTTGGAATTACTAATGTGCAAGTGAGATGTGTAGGAAAATTATTCCATGTGACCATGGAAATTATTCAGAGAATCAAGCCTAGGCCTATGTGCGATATTGAAGCCAGGGGCTGTCTATTTGGAGAGACAACCCCTCGTTTGTAAATATATTTTAATTTGTAAATGTTATGCTTGGATGAGTGTTTATTTTGGTAATTTGTTTAAATAATAAATTTCAAAAAAGGGACAATTTCCATGTGTGTATTAGTGATGTGTAATTCTTTTTGTAGTGTCACTTGACACATGTGTTGTAAGTTGAGTTGGCATTGTCATGTCTCTTTTTGAGGAAATTTATTTTACCAATGCATATATTTTCAATTATCCTAAAATGGTCCCAAGTAAACCTAGGATAGGGAGCCATTAGAAGGGTCAACTTAGAGTTGACCGGTAGGTAAACTTTAGGTGGACTTCCAAGGGGTTAAACTAAGTCCTGAGGTCAAGTTTGAGGCATTTTTAGTGGGCCTTATGATGTACCTATCGATGAAGGCCAAATTTAGTCATGTGCCCACTCCCTAGGGCTTGTTTAACCTCCCCAAAAGTGAGTTTCCCAAGCTGACCGAGTTTCATCTTTAGAAGAGCCTTCCTTGGTTAGATAACCCACTTCATGAGTGTCATTCCTCTTCCCCATTCCATTCCCCTTTTTGAGGTGCATTGGTTAGGGAGTGCGTAAGGTTTTGGGAAGACCAACCAATGAGCATCCTTTAGCCTTCCCAAGTGGGTTGGAAAGAGTGAGGTGTGGCTTCATAGGGGATAGTTTGGGAGGGAAACATTTGATCACCCACTTTCCATTTTGGAGACTTAAAATTTTCAAAATTTTTGAAAGTATTGGGAAGATTTTGGGCTAAGTTTGGGAAGGAGAAAAGTTGTGGATTTGGGTAGCTCTACTACAAAATTTTTTACCTTTTTGGTAGATTAAGGTTGGTTGAATTTCTAACTATTGTATGATATTGTTTTCTTTTGAAAGATTGTTGTTGCATTGTTTTCTTTTGTTGTTTTTCTTTGTTGTTTTTATCTATGTGTACGAAGATGTGGAGTCCTTCCATTTGTGATTTTGGTTAAGTTTTTATGTTTTTGTTTTTGGAAGTTTTCAAGGTCAAACTCACCCTTGGGAGGGTAGAGTGGCCTTGGGGTGAAGGGTTGTTTGACAGCCTTTTGAGTGACAGGCTCTTTTTGGAAGAGAGTGATTCTCAAGGGATTTTTGTGGGCCTTGCTGCATAGTACTATGTTTGTAAAATGGGGGTCATAAGGGGAGTTGTTGGCTTGTATGCCTTGGGGGTCATAAGGAATTATAGGGACAAGTTTGTAACTTGTGATGTGTTATATTTGCAACCTTGTTATGACATTATGCTCACTATTTGCAGAATTCTCCTCAAGGGTACTTAGTCCACCTTCACCCCACTTAAAAGTCACATAAGTGACATTGTTTAAACCTTGGGTTGGGAGTGTGTTTTTATTGTTTGAGTTTATGCATGTATGTGTTTTGTATGTGTATTTCCCATCTAGCCTTGATTCTCCTAGCTTGGGGGTGACTTCTAGTAGGCCTAGGTTGGGAGGTGAGCCTCCATGGTCACAACCTCAATATTTTATTACAAGTTGCTTTGGAAAAGACTTGGAAGGGAAAGCTTGGAAATGGTCTTTGCTGATTTTATTCTAGTTGCAGAAAAAGAGTTATTTTTATATTTTAGTTGCAAAGAAAAGAAAGAAAAAGAAGTTTTCTATTTTATTTATATTACAGAAAAGGGAAATGTATTATTGACTAAGTTTTAGCATGCAATAAATTGTATTTTATTTGAAGTGTTGATCCTTTAAAGAAAATGAATGCACTTTGATTATTTCTATTTTGTTATAGTTGGTGGAAAAAAAAAAAAAGATGTTTCATTCTGTTTTCTTTTATTTGTTAATAAGGTGTATGCATGCTAGAAATGGAAAGGAAATAAATGAAATGTAGAAGTATAGATGTTAGTAAAAGAGAATAAAAATTTATATCTATTTATTGTTCATCATACAAAATAATGTAAATAGGTGTTAGAGTGAATATTAATATTGCATCACATTTGTTGTTTATAGATTAAATAGATTCTTTTAAAACATTAGTTGCAGCTGTCAATAAATCTATTTCTACTACTTTTTCAATATTCTGTAAATGCATGTTAAGTAGAAAATCAATAAACTAGAAGGCTTAGTTTGCAGCTGTAAAATAAATCATTTTTGCTAAAGTTATAAATTACTTTTCCTACTATCATGCATTTTCCAAATTTATAACTTTAGCAGAAATGATTTATTTTACAGCTACAAACTAACCCTTCTAGTTTATTGATTTTCTACTTAACATGCATTTACAGAATATTTAAAAAGGAGCAGAAATAGATTTATTGACAGCTGCAACTAATATTTTAAAAAACTATATTTAATCTACAAACAACAAATGTGATGCAATATTAATATATATATTTATATGAAACATTATATTCTAGAAAAGAAAATAATACTTGTCATTTTAAGTTTTCAGGTTTTCTTTTCTCTAAAATCATTCATGTCTTCTAGGTTTATATATATATATATATATATATATATATATATATATATATATATATATATATCTGAAAACCTAGAAGACATGAATGATTTTAGAGAAAAGAAAACCAGAATATATATAAATATGTATGCTACCTTTGGAAATTAAAAACCTAAGTGTATCATTAATCTAGAAATAAAATTTTAGTTATTTAATATTTCCGGTATTTTTATTTTCCAGTCATTTATAGTTTTATGTATATATATATATAATATATATATATATATATATATATAAAACATTAAATAAACTTTTTAAAAAAAAAAGAATTAAAAAAAATAAAAAAAATTGATAGCAAAGTTGGGGAAGTTCAAACCCCCCCCCCCCCCCCCCGTGGCCCTCGCGAGCATGCAGGGGCAGCTCAGGCCCCCTCTATGGGCCGAAGCCCACAAGGGCACCTGTGGTGCCACTGTAGGCCATGACCCATAGGGGTGGCCTCGGCCGCAACTACAAGCCGAGACCTACAGGGGCGCCTACGGCACCACTATGGGTGGCGACCCCTAGTGGTGGCCTCGACCACCACTGCGAGTGGCCACCGTAGCCACCGCCTCCCTTAACCCTACCGTGGTTTTGGCTACGGCTGCCTCCCTTCTTTCACTGCGGTTGTCTGTTGCATCGTGCCCTTGCTCGGCCTCCTTCGTCACCATGAACCTTGCACACACACAAATACACACAGTGAAACCCTAAGCAAAAAGAAAAAAGAGAGAATAAGTTATGATAAAATATGCAACCCTAACCCAATTTCGGGTTAGGGTTAGCATTTAAATTAAAAGGAAAAGAATAAGATATGCAACCCTAGCCCATATTCAGGTTAGGGTTAGCATTTAGAAAGAATGGAATATTAGGTTAATTTTTAAAATAGAATAAAAAGGGATAACTCAACCCTAATTAGGATTCATAATTAAAATAAGAAGAGGGGGAATTCTTTTTAAAATTTGAAAAAGAATTCCCCCCCCCAATTTAATTATAGCCATATATGTGGAATTAATTTAAAACTCTTAATATTGGCTAGGGAGAAAATTAATTTTTATATCGTTTTTTTATCAAGGCATAATTAAGATTGGGGATTAATTCTATATAGATATATTAATCACAATTATTGATTTAATTTTATTAAGAAGGGTTATTAATGAGAATATTATATAGATAATTTTCCACGTCCTCACCGTATAGAGGTTCAGGCTGAGCATGAGCCTGAGTCAGTCCATCTACCTGAGGCACCCCTACTAGAGGCACCAGTTATTTTTTAGAGAGCAGCCCGTGATCCCGAGGATTAGATCAGCGAGATTCTATGCCTTCAGCCACCATCCTTTGCAGGATCTACCAATGGGGTAGAGGCTAAGGCTTGGCTTTTGAGCTTAGATAGGTGCTTCACATTGCGTCCCTATGGGAGCAATCTGAAGGCATGAATTACCATTGACCTTCTGAGAGGGATGACTTCCACATGGTGGAAGCAAGAGGAGTATAAGAATGATTTATCTGGAGACACTATTTCTTGGGACATCTTTACAGAGAGATTCAGAGATAGGTACCTGTTAGAGCATTATAGGCAGCGCAGGATAGATGAGTTCCATGTCCTTCAACAGAAGGGTCTCTCTGTGTCCCAGTATGAGAGAAAGTTTTTTGAGCTCTTACCCTATGTAGACTACCTGAAAGATGAGAAGTTACTCATCAACTGGTTCATCAGAGGATTGAATGTCGGGATAGCAAGGCCTATTAGAATGGCAGCTCTAGGGAGCCTTCGGGTTGTCATGGATAAGACCTTGATTTCAGAGGAGATTCAGGGTAGATCACAAGGCACGTGAGATCAGCATCAGAACCGAAACCCTACACTACAGTCTTTTGGGTTTTAGAAACCCCACTCGAAGGGTAGCCACAGGAATTCATCGTGGTCCTTTAAACCCCCTCCTCCACAGTAGTCACAGTAGAATCAAAGGCAAAGGCCTCCATAGGGACAACAGGGCTTTAAGCCCAAGCGGTGGCATTCATAGGGTCCTAGGCACGACCAAAGATCACAGGGTCCTTACACACCTTCGGCATGGACTCAACAATCCTCAAGGGGTGGTTTCAATGGTTCGAGCAGGATAGGAGGACAAGGATTCTCTAGGCCACAGGGTACATAGTTCGAGACACGTGTTGCTTGCTTCACTTGTGGGGCCATGGGGCACATGGCAAGAGAGTGTCCACAGGGTGAAATGGAAGGTAATCAGAGGATGGCAGGTTCATAGCCTACAATTGGGGACATGGGTAAGTCCCATAGAGTCTTTGCAGTGGTTAACAACCACTAGGCAGAGCATCGGGCCACAGTCATAGAGGCCGCAGGTATGATCAGAGGTAGTAGTGTTTCTATCTTGTTTGATTCAGGAGCTACTGATTCTTTTATATCTCCATTGGTAGTGGAGTATTGCGGGCTAGTGGAATCTAGGCAAGGTGTTAGCTGGGAAGTGGAGTTGGCTTCAGGAGCTAGAGTGTTTGTTGAGTTAGTGGTTAGGGGTTGCCAGCTTCAGATTGGGAGTACAACCACCTTAGTAGACCTTCGAGTCACACCTCTAGGATCTTATGGCATTGTTCTTGGCATGGATTGGCTATACACCCATAGAGCGAAGATGGATTGCCCCTAGAAGAAGATTGAGTGTGTGGATGATCAAGGTACCTCCATAGTTATTTTAGGGATTCAGAGGCTCGTGTCTCTTCATATGATTTTCACTATGCAGCTTAAGCGGAGCATGTGAAAGTGATGTCAGTTGTTTGCTATCACCATCAGTGATAGAGAGGAAGAGAATGAGAAGGATCCTTCCCTAGATGATTATCCCATCCTTGAGGAGTTTGCAAATATGTTTCCATCAGAGCTACCTGGTATGCCACCTAGCAAAGAGATTGATTTCCACATAGATTTTGTACCAGGAGCCAAGCTAGTTTCGAGAGCATGTTATAGGATAACCACAAATGATCTTAATGAGCTCAAGATGTAGCTTGAGGAACTCTTAGAGAGGGCTCACATTCATCCTAGCATCTCCCCTTATGGTGCACTAGTCATCTTCGTGAAGAAGAAGGATGGGTCCCTTCGGTTATGTATGGATTACAGGCAGCTGAATAAAGTGACCATCAAGAACCCTTATCCCTTGCCCAGGATCGATGATATATTTGATCAGCTTCAGGGTGCTAAAGTGTTTTCCAAAATAGATCTGAAGTTAGGGTACCATCAGTTGAGGATTGTGGAGAGCGATATCCACAAGACTACGTTTTGTACCAGATATGGCCACTATGAGTTTACCATGGTCCCATTCAGTCTTACGAATGCCACAGTTGTATTCATGAGTGTCATGAATGGTGTATTCCGAACTTTCCTTGACCGGTTTTTTATTGTGTTCCTTGATGACATATTGATATATTCTCAAAATAAGAAGGAACACGAGGAGCACTTGAGATAGGTATTGCAGTGCTTGAGGAACAATCAGTTATATGGTAGTTTGTCGAAGTGTGCATTCTTTAGGTAAGAGGTTAGGTATTTAGGTCATGTTATATCTAGTGATGGGATCTCACTTGACCCATCGAAGATCAGAGCTATTATGGATTGGCCAGTGCCATCTAGTGTGACAGAGGTCAAGAGTTTCATGGGTCTAGTAGGGTACTGCAGATGCTTCATTGAGGGGTTCTCCAGGGTTGCACATCCAATTACATCCCTTCAGCAAAAGGGAAAGAAATTCAAGTAGACAAAAATGTGTGAGAGGGCCTTTAAGGATCTAAAAAGGTCACTCACTAGTGCACCCATTCTTATTGTGCGAGACCCCTCGACTGATTTCATGTTATGCATAGATGCTTCCTTGGATGGATTAATAGAAGTCCTTATGTAGGAGGGTCGAGTTATAGCATATGAGTCTAGGAAATTTAAGACTCACGAGCTTAACTACCCTATGCATGACCTTGAGCTTGCAGCAGTAGTGCATGCACTTGTGAGTTGGAGACACTTCCTTTTGGGTAATCATTTTGACCTTCACTCAGATCATCAGAGCTTGCAATACATATTCACCTAGCCTAATCTTAATGCCCGTTAGAGGAGATGGATGGAGTTTCTATGTGAGTATAATTTTGATGTTCACTATATCAAGGGGAAAGATAATGTAGTTGTAGACACCTTGAGTAGGAGACGTCATGAGATATGCTCCATGACTATGGACATAGATTTGAGAGGTCGTATATTGCAGTAGCTGCTAGAGGACGAGTGGTATCTAGAGGTTTGTCAGGTAGTGCGATCTCAGGAGGCCCTGGAAGGGAGATATGCAGACTATTCTTTAGATTCCGATGGACTACTATGCCATAGAGGGTGCATCTATATACCTTCTTCGGGTGGATTGCATGATTTCATTGTGTTAGAGGCTCATAGAGCTCCTTATGTAGAGCATCCCAGAGTTAAGAAGATGCATGGAGATTTGAGACAGCTTTATCATTGGCTAGGTATGTGATAGTTCATTGTTGTACTAGTAGCCTAATGCCTTGAGTGCTAGAGAGTTAAGGTAGACCACCACCATCTAGGTGGGTTGCTCCAGTCTCATGCAATACCAGAGTGGAAGTGGGATACTATATTGATGGAATTTGTCATTGGTCTTCCTATGTCAGCTCATCATCATGATGCCATCATGGTGACAGTTGACAAGTTGACCAAGGTAGCCCACTTCTCACCAGTCCGGACTACCTTCACAACACCAGTAGTGGCATAGGTATTCTTGTGGGATATCATCAGACTTCATGGCATTCCACGTAAGATTATCTCAAAAGGAGACTCCCTTTTCTTCCTTTTGGAAGGCATTACAAGCAGCCATGGGTACCAGACTCAACTTCAGTACAACCTATCATCCGAAAATGGATGGTCAGACAGAGAGGGTAAATCAGGTGTTAGAGGACCTACTTTGTATGTATGTCATGGATCATCAGACTAGATGGGAGGAGTACCTTCCTTTAGTAGAGTTTTCCTCTAATAATGGGTATCACACTTCTTTGGGGATGCCACCTTTTTAGGCTTTGTATGACAAACCTTGTAGGACACCTTTGAGTTGGGACTGTATTGAGGATAGAGTGGCCATAGGTCCTGAGATGGTTTGTGATATGGAGCAACAGGTGATTTTGATTAGACAATGCCTTAGAGAGGCACAGGATAGGAAAAAGAAGTATGCAGATGTGAAGAGGATAGACCAGAGCTTCATGGTTGGGGATAGAGTTTTCCTGAGAGTGCAACCACATAAGAGTCCAATCTATTATGGAAAGGGTTCTAAGCTCACACCTCACTTTGTCGGACCATTTGAGATCCTTGAGAGGATAGGACTAGTTGCATATCATCTAGCTTTGCCACCTAGCCTGTCATGCATCCACAATGTGTTTCATGTATCAGTTCTGAGGAAGTGCATTTATCATGAGTCTCATATTCTGGATTGAGATGCCCTGCAGATGGAGTCGGATGGGCAGCTAGCTTTGGAACCCATCTGCATTTTGGCTCGCTAGATGCTGTCTCTTCAAGGTCAAGAGCTGGACCAAGTTAGGGTCCAGTGGGATTGTTATGACGAGGTTACGACATCATGGGATGACGTAGCACAGATGAGATCTCAGTACCCCCATCTTTCTGATGAACTCTAGGAGGAAGTTCATGCCTAGAGGATGAGTGTGTGAGGCCCTACCCTGAGCCATCATAGCATTTCTGTTATTTTTATGTTGGACCTATTTTGGATACTATATTGTGATGCTTTTTTGACATAGATTTTATATGATCTTGTTTTATGGATAACATTGATATGATTATGTCATTTACTTTGATTTGTAGTACTTCGTTTTATACTAGAAATTATGGATGCATGCTCTATAAATGATTTAATTCCATGTTTATGAGGATGATGCCATTTAGTAGATGATTGTATGTAGATGTTATCAGATAATTGGATACTTGATTTTTATGATTGAAATTTTATGCGATGTCTGAATTGTATTCTTTTGATAATATTATATGTGATTTTTGGAATTACTAATGTGCAAGTGAGATGTGCAGGAAAATTATTCCATATCATGGAATATTGGAATAATCAAGCCTAGGCCTATGTATGATTGTGAAGCTAGGGGTTGTCTATTTGGAAAGACAACCCCTCATTTGTAAATGTATTTTAATTTTTAAATGTTATGCTTGGATAACATTGATATGATTATGTCATTTACTTTGATTTGTAGTACTTCGTTTTATACTAGAAATTATGGATGCATGCTCTATAAATGATTTAATTCCATGTTTATGAGGATGATGCCATTTAGTAGATGATTGTATGTAGATGTTATCAGATAATTGGATACTTGATTTTTATGATTGAAATTTTATGCGATGTCTGAATTGTATTCTTTTGATAATATTATATGTGATTTTTGGAATTACTAATGTGCAAGTGAGATGTGCAGGAAAATTATTCCATGTCATGGAATATTGGAATAATCAAGCCTAGGCCTATGTATGATTGTGAAGCCAGGGGTTGTCTATTTGGAAAGACAACCCCTCATTTGTAAATGTATTTTAATTTTTAAATGTTATGCTTGGATGAGTTTAATTTGGTAATTTGTTTAATTTATAAATTTCAAAAAAGGGAAAATTGCCATGTGTGTATTAGTGATGTGTAATTCTTTTTGTAGTGTCACTTGACACATGTCTTGTAAGTTGAGTTGGCATTGTCATGTCTCTTTTTGAGAAAATTTATTTTACCAATGCATATATTTTCAATTATCATAAAATGGTCCCAAGTAAACCTAGGATAGGGAGCCATTAGAAGGGTCAACTCAGAGTTTACCCGTAGGTAAACTTTGCGTGGACTTTCAAGGGGTTAAACTAACTTCTAAGGTCAAGTTTGGGGAATTTTTAGTGGGCCGTATGATGTACCTATGGATGAAGGCCAAATTTAGCCATGTGCCCACTCCCTAGGGCTTGTTTAACCTCCCTAAAAAGTGAGTTTCCCAAGCTGGCCGAATTTCATCTTTAGAATAGCCTTCCTTGGTTAGATAACCCACTTCATGAGTGTCATTCCTCTTCCCCATTCCATTCCCCTTTTTGAGGTGCGTTGGTTAGGGAGTGTGTAAGGTTTTGGGAAGACCAACCAATGAGAATCCTTCACCCTTCCCAAGTTGGTTGGAAAGAGTGAGGTGTGGCTTCATAGGGCATAGTTTTTGAGGGAAAGGTTTGATCACCCACTCTCCATTTTGGAGACTTAGAATTTTCAGAATTTTTGCAAGTATTGGGAAGATTTTGGGCTAAGTTTGGGAAGGAGAAAAGTTGTGGATTTGGGCAGCTCTACTACAAATTTTCTTACCTTTTTGGCAGATTAAGGTTGGTTGAATTTCTAACTATTGTATGATGTTGTTTGCTTTTGAAAGATTGTTGTTGCATTGTTTTCTTTTGTTGTTTTTCCTTGTTGTTTTTATATATGAGTAGGAAGATGTGGAGTCCTTCCATTTGTGATTTTGGTTAAGTTTTTATGTTTTTGTTTTTAGGAGTTTTCAAGGTCAAACTCACCCTTGGGAGGGTAAAGTGGCCTTGGGGTGAAGGGTTGTTTGATAGCCTTTTGAGTGAGAAGATCTATTTGGAAGAGAGTTATTCTCAAGGGATTTTTGTGGCCCTTGCTGCATAGTACTATGTTTATAAAATGGTGGTCATAAGGGGAGTTGGTGGCTTCTATGCATTGGGGGTCATAAGGAATTATTGGGACAAGTTTGGAACTTGTGATGTGTTATATTTGCAGCCTTGTTATGACATTATGCTCACTATTTGCAGAATTCTCCTCAAGGGTACTTAGTCAACCTTCACTCCACTTAAAAGTCACATAAGTGACATTGTTTAAACCTTGGGTTGGGAGTGTATTTTTGTTGTTTGAGTTTTTGCATGTATGTGTGTTTCCCATCTAGCCTTGATTCTCCTAGCTCAGGGGTGGCTTATAGTAAGTGTAGGTTGGGAGGTGAGCCTCCATGGTCACAACCTCAAGATTTTATTGCAGGTTGCTTTGGAAAAGACTTGGAAGGGAAAGCTTGGAAATGGTGTTTGCTGATTTTATTTTAGTTGTAGAAAAAGAGTTATTTTTTTATTTTAGTTGCAAAGAAAAGAAAGAAAAAGAAGTTTTCTATTGTATTGATATTGCAGAAAAGGAAAATGTATTATTGACTAAGTTTTAGCATGTAATAAATTGTATTTTGTTTCAAGTTTTGATCCTTTAAATAAAATGAATGCACTTTGATTATTTATGTTTTGTTATAGTTGTTGGAAAAAAAAAAAAAAGAGTTTTATTCTGTTTTCTTTTATTTGTTAATAAGGTGTATGCATGCTGGAAATGGAAAGGAAATAAATGAAATGTAGAAGTATAGATGTTATTAAAAGAGATTAAAAATTTATATCTATCTATTGTTCATCATACAAAATAATGTAAATAGGTGTTAGAGTTAATATTAATATTGCATCACATTTGTTGTTTATAGATTAAATAGATTCTTCTAAAATATTAGTTGCAATTGTCAATAATTTTATTTAATGTACTTTTTAAATATTCTGTAAATGCATGTTAAGTAGAAAATCAATAAACCAGAAGGGCTAATTTGCAGCTGTAAAATAAATCATTTCTACTAAAGTTATAAATCTGAAAAATGCATGATAGTAGGAAAAATAATTTAATTCTCTTATTTCTGTACATTCTGTAATACAGTAAAATTATTCTACTCTGTAAATAAATAGAATAAATATGCTCATGTATATATATATATATTTATATATAACATGAAATAAAAAAATTTTAAAAAAAACCAAAAAAAAAATTGATAGCAAAGTTGGGGAAGTTCAAACCCCCTCTGTGGCCCTCGCGAGCATGTAGGGGCAGCTCGGGCCCCCTCTATGGGCCAAAGCTAACAAGGGCACCCGCGGTGCCACTATGGGCCTCGACCAGGAGGGGCGGCCTCGGTGCCACTACGGGCCGAAACTCGCAGGGGCGCCCGCGACACCACTGTAGGTGGTGACCCCCAGTGGTGGCCACCACAGCCGCCGCCTCCCTTAACCCCACCATGGTTTTGGCCACCGTCGCCTCCCTTCTTTCATTGCAGCTCTCCCTTGCATCGTGCCCTTGCTCGACCTCTCCGCCACCATGAAACCTGCACACACACACACCAAAACCCTAAGCAAAAAGAAAAAAGAGAGAATAAGTTATGATAGAATATGCAACCCTAACCCAATTTTGGATTAGGGTTAGCATTTAGAAAGATCGGAATATTAGGTTAATTTTTAAAATAGAATGAAAGGGATAACTCAACCCTAATTAGGATTCATAATTAAAATATTAATTAAAATAAGAAGAGGGGGAATTCTTTTTAAAATTAGAAAAGGAATCCCCCCCCCCCCATTTAATTATAGGCATATATGTGGAATTAATTTAAAACTCCTAATATTGACTAGGGAGAAAATTGATTTTAATATAGTCTTTTTATCAAGGCATAATTAAGATTGGGGATTAATTCTATATAGATATATTAATCGCAATTATTGATTTAATTTTATTAAGAAGGGTTATTAATGAGAATATTATATAGATAATTTTCATATTTAATATGGATGTTGGGTTAAATTTAATTTGGGGGATTGTATTAATGAAATTTATTATTTGTTTTATGCAAATTCTAACCTATGAGGTCATTATTGGCTGATTATTTATTAGTTGATGTTTGAATGTAATATTGAATGAATTTAATTATTCGGATATTATATTTGATTTAGGTTAACTTTATTAATTTAATTAAAGACATTTTTGCGGTTGCTCAAATAATTATTTTTAATATAAGTTAATATTATCATCATTTTATTTAGGCTTGAGTATTTTAAATTCTATTGAGGTATTTAATATCTCTCGATTTTAATTAGAGGAAATTAAATTAGATTAATTAATTAAGTTGCGATGACCCTCTTAGGGAATAATTAGTCTTCTCTATTTTTTGTCACTATATTGATTTAGATAATTAAATCAACTTTAGTAAACGATTCTATTTAGCCCAGAGTTGACCCTTAGTTAAGACAAAAGTTATTCATTCCTTTTTAAATGTAGATTATTTAATCAATTTATGTTGTTTAAAAAAAAAAAATTCTTGTTTCATTTTTTGCCCAAAAGTTTGGGCATGACACTATTACCATTGGTGTTCCAACTGGTTTACAATCACTCATGCCAAAAGTATTCAAAACCTCTTTCTCATACTTAGATTGAGTAATAAAAATACAATTCTTCATCTCCTATATCTACGAGCCTAGAAATTTTTTATTTCCCCTACTAACGACTTTTCAAATTCATTCTTCATTTCATCTGCAAAATTGTTTCTCATGACATCATTACCTCCAAATATAATATCATCAACAAATACTTCACTAGCCTATATTTCATCTCCTTCAGACTTGAGATAAATGTTGATGTCATCATTAGTTCTTGCAAAGCCTATCTTCATTAGATGTGTATACTTAATATAAGTACATATCCGATAGCCAACAAGATGAGAGGGGGGGGTGAATCATACAAACTTAATCATTAATGAAAACATCAGATTCAACCTTGGTAACATATATCAGTCATAGAATAAAAACTATCAAACATGCAAACTCAAAAGCATATGAACAATATAAACCTCATAACACCAGATTTAACGTGGAAACCCAAATAGGGAAAAACCACTGTGGGATTTGGGACCCACTAAGAAATATACTCTTCTAGAGTATGCTCAGTTAAAAGCTAATCCCGTTAAAGATTACAAAACACATTGCTAGATGTGACTCGGTTAAGGGATTTCCCTCAGATCTGTTAGGATCTTCACTTTGTTAGAAGTGACCTTGTCAAAGGATTTCAAACACTCATTTAGAATGTCACCTTGTTAGAGGATTTACTTATAAGACTGTTAAGTCCACTCAGTTAAGAGATTTCTTGTTACTTTCACAAGCTAACAGTAATTCAATCTATCTGCAACTTTACATCTAAAATGCTAAAGCAGATTCTTATTTGTTCAACACAATCTAGACATAGAACTATTCTTGTCTATCTGTTGGGCATCAATACTCTGTTATTCCAACAAGTCTTCAAGCTTCTGTGCTCGATGATCACTATGTAGCATCCCTATGCATACACTTGCCCGCCTACATTGTTTATCAATAGTTTCCTATTTATAAACAATCATCTAACCGCTTAATCTCCTTGATCACATTTTCCATGATCAATCATAGCCATCAGATCTTCAATTTTGTCCAGGTTCATTGTATCTTACGATCTGAAAAATGTTTTACCCTGCCGCAAAACTTGCACAATCATCTTGGAACTTGTGTTAGGGTAATGCGGTTCAATCTGAGTTGTAGATCTTCTTGCCGACTTTCCATTGCCTTAGATTTGTTAACAAACTTCTTCCACAACTTGCCAATCATTGATCCGCTCCAACTCATCAGCTTCTTTCATTAAATATCACATGTAACCATTTAATGCATTCTATTATAGCTCGGTTACAACTCGGTGAATACTAAACTTTACTCAACAGACATTCTGTTTTCATTAACCGACTGCAATAACCTTAGGGTTTACCGACTAGGTTCCTTAGGGTTTACCGACTAGGTTCTTTGGCTGATAACATAGTGTAGTATTAACCTTTACATTTTACAACATATGTATGATGTTAAAACAATCTAAAACATCAAGATCTCATCATTGTCTGACTCAATAGAGTTTCCCATTGAATAACTTATCCCTTTATTCATCATATTCTTTCTTGTGTCTTTACCGACTTCTTTATAATCTTCATATCATATTTCTTAAGATATGGCAACATCATACTGAATTAGAAAATCAATTTCTTGACATCAATGACAAAATAATAATATCAAGACGATAAAACATCTTTAATTAGTTATGTCCATAATCATCAACAACCTTCTCAATATCCTTGTTATATTGCCAACAATCTCCCCCTTTGGCATTGATGGCAAAACTAATTGATTTGACTGTTAAGAATTCGGATTGCTGTGATTCTGAAATGCTGAAATGCTCTCCCCCACACATCAGACTTCTCTTCTAGTTTTCTTTCAATCTTATCAGGTCTTCTCCTCCTGGTAGTCTTTTCTTCCTTGGATAGGTCTTCTCCTCCTGGTATTCTTCTCCTCCTTGGGTAGGTCTTCTCTTCCTGGTAGTCTTCTCCCCCTTTGACAACAATGCCATAAAAGAAAAGAACTAAAACATAAGTTGTTTCTATAAGAAGTTATTTCCTGCTGATGTGTATCAACTAAGTCTCGGTCAAAGCATTTGTTTACAATTCATTTTCCCTGTATCATTGTCTGTATTATCCCAATATTGTTTCAGTACACTTTCAGAAAAGCATTCTTAAAGTGTATCACTCTAGCATCAGCTCCCTAAAAGATATTCAATAGATTCATCGAAGTGATGCTTTCACCAAACTCGGTCAGTGAGTAGGAGATAGGGGTAGGACCCCTAACTTACTTCTGAGATATTCAAAAGTGTCCTTTGGTAGTGGCTTGGTGAAGATATCAGCTATTTGTTTTTTTGTGTTAACATATTCCAACACCACTTTCTTTTCATGAGCTTCTTCTCTAAGATAATGATATTTGATAGATATGTACTTTGTCTTAGAGTGCATAACAAGGTTCTTTGAAATATTAATGGCACTAGTATTGTCGCAGAATATAGTTATTGGCTCGGTAACTTTCTCATTTATACCTTCCAACAATTGTTTGATCCATGCAATGTTGGTACAATTCAGTGCTACATCAACATATTCAGCTTCGGCTGTTGACTGAGAACCACATCCTTGTTTCTTGCTAAGCCAATTCACTAGTCTTTCTCCTAAGAAGAAAGCTCC
The DNA here is from genome assembly GCF_030272615.1 of Cryptomeria japonica. NCBI lineage: Eukaryota > Viridiplantae > Streptophyta > Pinopsida > Cupressales > Cupressaceae > Cryptomeria > Cryptomeria japonica. The sequence goes on from NC_081411.1 coordinate 325,725,588, forward strand.
TCCACTTGTGCTTTTCTTGTCATCAATGTTGCCTGCCCAATCAGCATCAGTATAGACTTTCAAATCAAAATCATTTCCTTTCTGATATACTAAGACATAATCTTCAGTGCCTTTCAAGTATCTAAAAATTATTTTGATTGCTGTCATGTGTATTTCCTTAGGATCTATAGAGAATCTTGCAACAATACCTACTGCATGCGCTATATCAGGCCTACTGTGAACAACATATTGTAGTTTTCCAATCATGGATTGGTAGAGTGTCTCATCAACAAATGCAGATTCATCATTCTTTGATAGTTTGCAGTTTGTAGTCATAGGAGTACTTACTGGCTTTGAATCCTCCATTCCAAAAAATTTCAAGATTTCCTTTATGTATTTGGATTGAGTAATGAAAATTTCATTTTTCATTTGTAGTATGTGTAAGCCTATAAAATACTTTATCTCACTGATTAATGACATCTCAAATTCTTTGTTCATTTCATTACCAAAGTTCTTGCATAAAGAGTCATTTCCACAAAATATAATATCATCAACAAATATGGCTGAGATTAGTATTCCATTTTCATCATTCTTCATGTAGATGTTGTTGTTCTCACCTGTCCTTATAAAACCAATCTTAATCAAATAGAGTGCAGTCTTTCATACCATGCTCTAGGTGCTTGTTTTAGACCATATAAAGCTTTGTTCAATTTACATACCTGATCTTTATTATTGTCTTCAACAAATCCTTTAGGTTGTTCAATGAAAACTTCTTCTTCTAATATTCCATTCAGAAATGCAGATTTGACATCCATTTGATATACCTTGAAGTTTTTGAAAGCAACATATGCCCGCAATGTTCTAACTCCTTCAAGTCTAGAAACAAGTGCAAAAGTCTCACCATAATCAATTCCTTCTTCTTGGGCATAACCTTTGCAAACCAATCTTGCTTTGTTCCGAATGACCTCTCCTTTCTCATTTAGCTTGTTTCTAAAGATCCGCTTTGTACCGATTACATTTTTGTCCTTAGGTCTTGGGACTAGTGTCCATGTGTTATTATTCTTGATTTGATCAATCCCTTCAGTCATAGCATTTATCCAATCTTCACTATTGAATGCCTCTTTTACTATTCTTGGTTCAAATTTAGATATCAAACATGTGTTCTATCTCAGTTTGTTCCTTGTCATCACTGGATCATCCTTATCTCCTATAATCCGACTTGGTGCATGATGTCTTCTGACATATTTGGCTAATACAAGCTCGGTAGGCTCTGCATGATCCATCCTTGATAGCCACATAAACAACTTCCTCTGTATCAGTCTCATCTGATTTATCATCTTCAGATTCCTCATCAGCAATTGAGCAGGTCTTGCTATCTCTTCTTCTGAAGTCTTAGTGACCTCTGTAATGATTATCTTTCTGTTTGTCATTTCTGTAATCTCTCTTTCCAGTGAAATATTTGTCAGGACACTTAGAAGCCATATGTCCAATCTTATCACAATTGAAACATTTCAAGGGTAGTTTTCCCTTAAACTTACCTTTGCCTCTTGGTAACCTTTTGGCCAATAGTGCTCCAAACTCTTCTTGCTTTCTGATTTCTTCATACAGTTTGTGTACCTCCTCCATGTTCTTTCAAAATCTTTCACTTGCTCCACTGTGATCTCCTCCAGAGTACTTATACTTTCTTTCATTGTAATCATTAGATTCATTTAGATGAAAAGAACTAAATGCAGATTCAACTTTATTTACCGATGACCCACTATTATCAAAATTACTTAACTCAAATGCATGTAGCTTACCAATAGTAGCATCCAAGGAAACTAGCATATTAGGTACAGACCTCAATTCATTGATTGCAGAGACTCGGATTGCATAGGCAGGTAGAAGGGTTCTTAACAACTTACTTGTCACATCCTTTTCTTGAATAGTTCCTCCTGCTCCTTTGATTTGATTTACAGTCTCCTTTAGTCTTCTACTGTACTAGGTTATGTTCTCACCTTCATTCATCCTCATAGATTCAAGTTGTCCTCTTAGACTATCAACTTTTGCTCTTTGAACATGTTCGTCTCCTCCATATACATATATGAGCTTAGTCCACATAGCCTTCACATCATTGCAGCCTTCTAGATCATTAAACTCAGAATCGGTCAATGCAGATGTTATTTCAATCATTGCTTGAATGTGTTCTTGCTTTGCCTTTATCTCTTCCATAGTCAATGGATAGGTGCTCGATGCAACAAAATCATTCTCCAAATAGTATATAGCATATTCTCCAACTCCTGATAGATGTAGCTTCATCCTTTTCTACCATGTAGAGAAACTTGACTTATTCAGCTTAGGTGCATCCCTCTTATACATCTTTGGATCTTTAACTCAAGTTCCTTTAAACTTTCCTTTCAGAGTCCAATGCTCTGATACCAATTGATAGTTCTGATACTTAATATAAGTACAGATCCGATAGCCAACAAGATGAGGGGGGGGGGTGTGAATCATACAAACTTAATCATTAATGAAAACATCAAATTCAACCTCGGTAACATATATCAGTCATAGAATAAAAACTGTCAAACATGCAAACTCAAAAGCATATGAACAATATAAACCTCATAACACCAGATTTAACGTGGAAACCCAAATAGGGAAAAACCACTGTGGGATTTTGGACCCACTAAGAAATATACTCTTCTAGAGTATGCTCGGTTAAAAGCCAATCCTATTAAAGATTACAAAACACATTGCTAGATGTGACCCGGTTAAGGGATTTCCCTCAGATCTGTTAGGATCTTCACTTTGTTAGAAGTGACCTTGTCAAAGGATTTCAAACACTCATTTAGAATATCACCTTGTTAGAGGATTTACTTATAAGACTGTTAAGTCCACTCATTTAAGATATTTCTTGTTACTTTCACAAGCTAACAGTAATACAATCTATTTGCAGCTTTACATCTAAAATGCTAAAACAAATTCTTATTTGTTCAACATAATCTAGACATAGAACTATTCTTGTCTATCTGCTAGGCATCAATACTCTATTATTCCAACAGGTCTTTAAGCTTCTGTGCTCAGTGATCACTATGTAGCATCCCTGTGCATACACTTGCCCACCTACATTGTTTATCAACAGTTTCCTATTTATAAACAATCATCTAACCACTTAATCTCCTTGATCACATTTTCCATGATCAATCATAGCCATTAGATCTTCAATTTTGTCCAAGTTCATTGTATCTTACGATCTAAAAAATGTTTTACCCTATCTCAGAACTTGCACAATCATCTTGGAACTTGTGTTAGGGTAATGCAGTTCAATCTGAGCTATAGATCTTCTTGCTGACTTTCCCTTGCCTTAGATTTGTTAACAAAATTCTTCCACGGCTTGCCAATCATTGATCCGCTCTAGCTCATCAGCTTCTTTCATTAAATATCACATGTAACCATTTAATGCATTCTGTTATAGCTCGTTTACAACTCGGTGAATACTAAACTTTACTCGGTAGATATTCTATCTTCATTAACTGACTGCAACAACCTTAGGGTTTACCGACTAGGTTCTTTCGCTGATAACATAGTGTAGTATTAACCTTTACATTTTACAACATATGTATGATGTTAAAATAATCTAAAACATCAAGATCTCATCATTGTCTGACTCGGTAGAGTTGCCCATTGAATAACTTATCCCTTTATTCATCATATTCTTTCCTATGTCTTTACCGACTTCTTTATAATCTTCATATCATATTTCTTAAGATATGGCAACATCATACTGAATTAGAAAATCAATTTCTTGACATCAATGACAAAATAATAATATCAAGACAGTAAAACATCTTTAATCAGTTATGTCCATAATCATCAACAACCTTCTCAATATCCTTGTTATATTGCCAACAGCTCTAGGTGCCTATTTTAATCTATCAATACATAACCATCAGGATTCTCTATATATACCTCTTCTTCCAATATCCCATTCAAAAAAGTAGAATTAACATCCATATGGTATACCTTAAACGTTTTATAAGCTGAAAATGCAAGTAATGTTCTTACTCCTTCTAGTCTTGCTACTTGTGCAAAAGTTTCTCCATAATCTTCTCCTTTTTCTTGTGCATAACCTTTGCAAACTAATCTTGCCTTGTTGCGAACTACAACACCATCTTCATTTAACTTGTTTTTGAACACCCATTTAGTATGTTGGTTCCCAAAACCACAGATTGGAAAACCAAAAGACTTGCCAAATCCTCAAGTAGTCCAATCAGACTTGGCCAATGAATAGGGACAATCAAGGACTAGATCCCTCTACACTTTAGTCTCCAATGAACCTAGGTGGGTGTGCCTCTTCCTCTCAAGCACAAAAGAGGTTATTTATAGTGGATTTAAACCTTTTACCAAGTTTACACAACTGGCAAATTATTGTTCTGCAACTATGCTTTATTATGTGCTCTAACTGAATGCTTTGAAAAGAAATGATTGTGAATGTATATTGAAAATGAGATTGCTTTCAAGACTTAAATGAAATCTGTATAGATCAGTTCATATAGGATTTGGGAAGAACGTTTCTCTATCAAGGACCTTGAATGCATATAGATCAGAACCTTAAAAGATCAATAATAGACCAGTGCCTCTATCCAGGATATATATGACACTCTGTGGACAAAATATCTTATCAACTCAAGAGAAAAATTCTCATCAACTATGAAGGTTCAATATGCGTTACACAAACAATAAGAACTCAATCTTTCACTTAATGCAACAGCATGTGATTCACATCATAGCACATCTATAAATAGACTTATCAAGAGGACAAAGATAATCATCAACACAAAAGTGTACACACTATTTGGAAAAATAAATAGTGAACGTTGTATATTAATCTTCAGGAAATAATTGCATACATAAGCTACACTTATAGATACTCCATTACAGATTTCTTGCACAAAATGATACTTATTCTTCCTATAGACTTCCCTAATACAAAATGACATTCAGTGCTTACATCAGTATGTTGTTCTCCTGATTCCCTTCTCCTCTTACATATAAGAATGACTCCCTATAAGTATGTCAATCAAAAGACATATTTGAAAGGACACACCCTTTGGTTTATCAATAATTGACAAATTAAAACCATAAAAATACTAAATATTGCTTCAATAATGTGTCTTTTATTCTCCGCCTTGATAAAATTCCTCAGCAAATATTCATTATTTTCGCATTATCTCCTGCACACAAGATAAGCCAATCAAATTCCTTGACTTGAAAATTTAACATATTCCACCTTTTCTTTTAGTTTGAAAAGTCAATAATCTTTATATAAGTACTTGTTTAAAATAATTCAATAAAACCAAAGTATTTACATTTTAAGAAAATAATTTTGTGAACATAACATCCATTTATATAAAATAACGCTTTACCCTAAAATATATATTCAAAGCACTTATTTAGGGTAAATATACATAAATTTCATCTTTAATGTACGTTCAACTAATAACGTAAGGCAGTGTGATACGATAAGAATATACTTCCCTTTTGAGAATGACATCCATGAATTAATAATCCAACTATGGGATAAGAACGCATTTTCACCCTATAGTCTGAACTATACATTCAATTTTTATCTTTGATTCTGCACCCCACCACGTGTCTGCTTTTGGTTCATTCATGGATCACCCTTTATCGATAAATTTTCTATTGGTTTCTTCGATATTATTCTTTTGGCCAAACTTCCTCCTTCGGCGAGCTGTTCACATGTCTTATCGATTCTATAGTTTCATCGATACTTTTTATTTTATCAGCGGGACCACTTTTGATTTCTTCGATGTACTTTATGTCAATGGAACTGATTCTTTTGGTGAATCCTTTTAGAGTTCCATCGCGGCCAAGTTTTGTTCGAGAAGTCACTTTTTGAATTTGATGACATGCCACCTAACTACAAGCTCACCACCGCTAGTCTACGACCTCAGCACCGCCGAACACACTATTTCACTTTGGTTCTTCTTTGTCGCTGATCCACAATGGATATTGATCGTGCAACTTTCCATTGCGAAATAGCAACATCCGCTGGATCTTCCATGATCTGCTTGACCATTATCTCTTCATCCATCTGTGGCATGTGTTAGCATTCGGTTCGCTTGCGGATCCACCTATTCGCCACCTGGACCTGCCATTGGATGTGGGCCCGCCTTGTCACCAAGTCACGATGATTAGCCAGCGAGCTATTTCTCATCGCGGTATGGTGACATCCGTTGGATCATCCGCGATGACCGTCCGATTATCTTGACTTGCTTGATCTTTAGCCCTTGCTTACTTTAACCGCCACCACTTCACCGTCTATCTTTAACCATCTACCTCAACTGCCTGCCGCTAGCGGCTTGTTGCCAAGTCACGATGGGTAACTGATGTGCAACTTCCTATCCCAGTATAGTGACAACCTTTGATCTTCCTCAGATCTGCCCACTTATTAATCACCCTTTACTGCACGTGCTTTGTCGTTGATCCGCTATAGGTATTTGGCGAGCTGTTTCTCATTGCGGTATGGCGATAGCCATTGGATCTTCTTGGAATTTCTTGATCTTTAACTTGCCTGAGCTGCTCTCCTACCGGGTCCCACCACTAGGTTGCCAAGTCATGGTGGGTAACTAATGAGCAGTTTCTCATCGTGGTATAGCGACAACTATTGGATCATCTGCGATCACTGTTGGATCAATCCCATTTGCTCGATCTTTAGCCCTCGTCATCGCCAACCTATCACAAAATTTGGACACCTTGAGATGTGCACACACATGGGGTCCATTGGATCACCAAACCTTCTTCACGCCAAAAGCCATTTGTCTTTTAACAGTTATTATACGAGTTGCTTTGGATTTAAATGTTAAAAGAGCTTATCCCATAAACAATGTGGGATAAAGGCTTTCCCTTTTCTGGTGCTGCATACTTGAAAGTTTCTAAAGCCTTTTCTACCACTCCATCTGCGCAAGTTTGGAGGACTTGACAACGCCATTTATGAAACAATTGACCTTTTGGACAACTCCATTTTCTTCAGTTATGCTCCTGCATATAAGACACTAGTAGTGAATGCTTGTATAATAGGAAAAAAATTATCCATATATAGCACAAAATATTTTGTAAAAATATGTGCTAACAGTGGCTCTTTCTGGGGATGTATGTTTTCTTTAAGGACATAGCAAGATCTCAATTATCTCTGGAAAGAAGACCAAAATGAAAATTGAAAACATATAATAGAAAATAAGAGAAAAACTATATTACTATAATACAAGAAATACTCCCTGATCATCAAGAGAAGAAATGCTTGAGGTATTGAGCATGGATTGGAAATTCCAGCACTTCACCATTAGTATCCTGCAAGTAATATGATTTCTCTCCACTTTTTTCAAAGATGATATAAGGTCCCAACTAGAGTGCATCAAATTTTCCATGTTTTCCTTTGTCTTGGTCTTTTGTATTCCATTTAAGTACCCATTCTCCTTCTTCAAATGACCTGTCACAGGCTTTTTTGTCATGTAGAGCCTTTAGCATTTGCTATTTTTGTAGGTTTATTTCTTGTGCTTCACTCCTGTTTTCATCCAACTCAGCCAATTGCATGAATCTATTTTCCATGAAGTTTACTTCATCTAAACCATCCTCTATCATAAACCTGTAAACTAGGAGCAGATTGTTCAAAGGTAATCTAGCCTCCTTTCCATATACAAGCTCATATGTGGCAAAACTAGTGGACTTCTTAACCGTTATTTTGCCAGCCCATACTGCTAAGTTCAACTTTGAATCCTAGGCCCTCTTATTGTCACCTAGTATTCTTTTTATAATCTTCAACAAGTTTTTGTTACTTGACTCTGCTTGTCCATTTCCCTGAGGATGATACGGTGATGAATATGACAGCTTGATCCCATAACTCTTGCAGAAATCAACAAACTCCTTTGACCTAAACCAGATACCATTGTCTACAATAATTTTATGAGGAACTCCAAATCTAGTCAAAATATTTTCTAAAAGAAACTTAGACACCACTTTGTTGGTTGCTTGTCTTGTGCGGATTACCTCCACCCACTTGGTAAAGTAATTAGTTGCCACAAGAACCCATCTCTGTCCACCACTAGATTTATTGGCTATCTCACCAATAAAATCAATACCCCACATCTGAAAAGGCTCCTCTTCTTGTATAGGTCTAAGTGGGAGGGTTCCGTTATATTTGAGTTTCCCTGAAAAGTTTTGACATGCTTCACATTTCCTAACGTAAGTATGACAATGTCTAAAGATACAAGGCAAATAATAACCGGTATTGATAATATTATGGGTGGTAGTCTTAGCTGAAAAATAACCTCCACACATTCCATCATGCAAGTCCTTTAAAATAACAAGTGCTTGAACAATATCCAAACAAAAAAGTAAAATACCATCCCTATTTTTCCAATATAGATCCCCTTTAAGCAATACATATCTAGATGCTTGCAACTTTAATGTTCTTTTCTGATTACCAGTCAAATTATCAGGGCATTTCATATGCTTCAAGTAGTAAACAATATTTGCATACCCGAGACATCTTCCAATACTTACTAGTTTATCCTCTAATTCAACCTGATTTACCTGAACAACTTCCAAATTAGATTTTGTCATCAATTTAGCCAATACATGTCCTCTCACCAGCTTGGTAATCTATATATCAATGTTAAACTCCTGGATCTGATTGATCCATCTGCATCTCCTTCCAGTAGTCTTTGATTGCCTAAAAATATCCTTAACAACAACATTAGGAACATATGCAATAACAGTTGCACCAACTAGATAGGGTCTGAAGGATTTTATAGCCTTAACCAAGGCATATGCTTTTTTTTCATTCAGATCATAATTCAACTCAGATGCTTGTAAAGTCTTACTGAAAAATGCAACGGTTGCTCATGGCCTTCATCATTCTTCTGCAACATACATGCAGCAATAGTGTGATATGAAGCAAATGAGAATACCTGGAAGGGTTTAGAAAAGTTAGGAGATTTGAGTACTGAGGCCTCCTTGATAGCTCTTTTGATACTCACGAAAGATTCAATAGCTTCATTATTCCATTTAATCTTAGCACCTTTCTTTAGCATCTTGACAATTGGCTTAACAATCTCAAAAAAATTAGAAACAAATCTTCTTACAAAGTTAATTTGCCCAAAGAAAGATTGAATAACCTTTACTGTTCTAGAAATTTGTATTTTATCTATAGCTGCAATCCTTTCTGGATCAATTCTCACACCATCCTTTGCTACAATATGTCCTAGTAGTTTTCCTTCAGTTACACTGAAATGACATTTTTTAGGGTTTAGAGATATACCATATTCTAAAGCTCTGATAAATATCTTCTCCAAGTCATTACAGTGGTCCTCTACCCTTTTGTAATAGGCAGTCATGTCATCTTCATAAACTGTTAGGATGTAATCAATAAGTCCTTCTAAAGCTACATCCATAGCCCTCTAGAAAGTAGATCCAACATTTCTTAACCTGAAAGGAATCCTTGCATACATATAAGTGCCCCATGGTGTAGTAAAGGTCATCTTGTATTTCTCCGGCTCCTTGACCTTAACTTGGTTATAGCCTAAAAACCCATCCATCATAGACAACAATTCATTTCCTGTAACCTTCTGCAATAGAGCTTCCATGTTAGGCAAAGCATAGTTATCCTGCAAAGATGAAACATTTAGATTTCTGAAATCTACACATAACCTAATATCACCATTTTTCTTTCGTACTGGTACTAAATTCGACACCCATGTTGAGTGCCTTATAGGCTTAATAATCCCTGCATTTCTCATTTTCATTAACTCCTCCTTCATCTTAGGATCCAAGGTAGGGTTTATAGGCCTTTTATTTTGCCTGAAAGGTTTAGCATCCCGTTTTAATGGTATCTCATGCTGAAAAAGGTCTTCTCTATATGATTTAAAGTCATCATATGACCAAGAAAAGACATGCCTATACTTCCTCAATAAATTTATCAATGTTGTTCTAATCTTAGGTGTAAATTTCTTACCAATGTATACTTCCCTGGGATTACTCTCACTTCCCAAATTGAGTTTTTCTATATCTTCACATCCTCTAGAGTTTTGCCTAAAGTTTTCCATATCTTTGTTGTTGAGCATTGTCTCAAGCTCTACCAGCCCTTTAGGAATCTTGTTTGTCTTTAATTGTAACACCTCCTATCCGAGCACAGTCTCTTTACCATCTCTTTCTTCCACAAGCCCATTCCAATCAATCTGCTGGTCTGCATACTGATCTTCACAAAAGAGAAATCTTAGCAGATCCCTGTCATCATCAAACACTTGCCAACTCTTCACATTGTCAGGTACTAACAGCCTAGTTTTAATCTCTACTTGAGTAATATCATCAAAGGGGACATCATTATGCTTAATTTCCAAATTGGCCATAAAATCTGCAAGAATATTATTTTACCTTTTTGTCCAATTGATAGAAAATGCATTAAAGATTTCGATGGAGTCCCAAACTTCATTCCTGTAGCTTCTCAATTTAAAATTTTTAGTAGGAAAATTTTCTCTAACTTGTTGCACTACTAACTCAGAATCACCATAAGCAACTAATAATTTTATACCATGCTTATTTGCTATTTTTAAACCTAATAAAAGAGCTTCATATTCAAAAACATTATTAGTGCATTAAAAAGCTAACAAGAAGGAATATTTAAATGCTTTTCCATTTGGTGAAACAAAAACTACACCCGCTCCATTTCCATCTTTACTGCATGCACCATCAAAGTACATTTTCCATATAATATTTTCACTCTCTTTACTATTTTCCTTAATTTTGTCAAATTTAAAAGGTTTAGAAATACTTACCTAGAAGTTGTCCATGTCTGAGTAGCAAAAACATGTGATTTCCTTAGGATCAACTTCTTCAATGAGATATGGAGATCTTGGCTCTTTGTTTATTCATACCTCAGCCCCTTTTACTGGAATGGTGGCATAGGATAGATCGAGTTGAACGTGACCACCCACCAAATTTGACCATTGTCTGGACAACAACATTCCCTAGTTTGCAGAAACTTGCACCACTGTGATATCTATCTTATATGTTGTATCTGGGAAAGCTGGAAACCTGAACTCTACATCTTTCATGATACCCACCACCGGTACTGACTTGTTATCCATGGAATAACACTTACCATAAGGTGTGTCAACATGCATCCCGAGCTCTCTCATGAAATCTTCAGGCATGATGTTCACTGCTGCCCCTGAATCTATCATACACTTCTTGACCATTTTATTGTTAATTAACAATGTCAAATAGAATGGATCTACTTGTGTGAGGTTTTTTGTGATAGATGTGCCTAATTAAATCACTAGAGGATCCTCTTTTAACTTGGAAGCATCTTTACTTAGATCACCAACATTTGATATGATTTTCAAGGTCTCACCCTTATATTCTGGAAATTTCATCACTTCAAGAAAAGGCATAGAAATTTTTACCTGAGACAATGCTTGAGACATAAAAGTTCCATAGTTTGAAGAAGGCTTACTGATTTTTTTTTTCTCCATAGGCTTGTCTAGCTTTGGGGTATCAATCTGCTTTGTTGGTTCACTTGGAGCCTCTTTTCCTTTCTTGTCATTTGCCTCCTTGTTCACATTTTGTTTCAAGACTTTTGTGAATATTCCTACAGGCCTCCCTTGCTCAGGATTCACTGTTTTGTTTCTCAGCTGGTAGTTACTCTTGGCCTGGGAAACAATAACCACTATGAATTCTCTCTTCTCTTCCTCTGACAGGTTTTCTAGGACAATATCTGTCTCTTCAAGGCCATGGTATCCTCATCATCATCCAAAAAAACTTGTTGCACACAATACTGCTGATGGTTTCTCATCCTTTGCATATCTGAATGTTCCTCATCCTCAGATGAATCCTCATCTCTACCCCACATAGGATTTGATGTCAGAACATTAACTATAGGCTCATATTCCACTTCTTGATGTTGATCCTCCATCAGGCCTTGTGCAATCATGCATTGATCTTTAGCATGGGGAAGATTGGAGACCTCACACCATGGGAAATCTCCTACAAAGTTATTTTCTCTCTTCAGTGGATCTAGAGTTTCTTTACTTGGATTTGGTTTTACTGGCTTCCCATCCTTCTAGTTTGTGTTATAAGGAATATCATGGAGTCTGGGCCTATTGAAATTCATAAGCTTGTTATTATTGTATGGAGGAGGCTTTTCATCTTGCTTTCTTTTCATGTCTTTCAACATGTCCATGATCTGACTGAGCTCATCCTTCTTCGTAGTTCTGGGATTATACAATTTTGGATCATCTCTCTTGCTTACTCTTCTAGCAGCCTTTCTATTATTTTCAATTGTAGCAGTTGTCTTGAATGCTTGTTGTAATGTAGCAGGCTTATGAGATAGAATCTCATAATGTGTTTTTCTTTCAAAAGCACTCAAAAAGAAATCAATCAAGAAAGAATCAACAGGCCTAATATCTCTAGGTATTATATTCAAAACTTTATTAAACCTTTTGTTTAATTCTAAAACATATTCATTCTGATTTTTCTTTATGCTAGTTAACTCATGAGATGCAAAAGAAGTATCATTGTGATCCCCAAATTCTTCCAAAAACATCGTGACAAATTCATGCCAACTGCCAATGCTTCTATCAGGAAAGCTCCTATACCATTCACCAGCATCTTCAGTCAAGGATTGCACAAAAAATTTCATGAATACATCCTCATGTGGAACATCAAATTCTTGAATAATGTTTTTAACATTTATAACACATTGTTCTGTAGTATCTATTCCATTTCCTGTGAATTTGGGAATGGTTGATCTTAAGTCATTAAATATCTGGTTTTGATAACCAACAATTCCAGAAAAATCTAACTGTCTGTATCTTTCAATGGTCATGGGTGGCCTATAACCCTAACTGTTATTCTGATTGTTTCTATTTCCTCCACAGTTACCACCACTATTATTACCATTATTATTATTCCCATTATTATTTCTATTTCCACCATTGTCATTGTTATTTCCATTATTTAAATTGTTTTGGTTGCTGCCATACCTATTACCTCCTCTATTATTATTTATAATATTACCTCTATTTGTGTTATTCCTGTTTCCATCATTTTCCTCATTTCCATTTCTTCCTCCACTATCTTGGTTGTTTCTATTCCTTTCTTCACTTTGATCCCTATGCTTGTCCCTCCATCTTCTGCTTCCATTAAATAATGGGTTATCAAAGGTTATAAAAGGTTGCTCTATTCTTCTCATATGAGGGGGACTATATTTAGGTGTTGATGGCCTACCTCCCTCACCTTTACTTTTGTTTTCTATCCCTCCTGACCTAGGGCTTTGAATTGTATCTCTTTGTATCCCTAGTTTTTGCAATACCCAATCTGGCTGTCTCCTAAGAGCTTTTGCCATTCTAGATTCATTTCCATTTAAGTCTTCCATTTTAAGTATGATTTCATCCCATTACTTTTCCTCTTGTTCCTTAGCAGTCAAGATTTCATCATGGCCACCATTATTATCTTTTGCATTTAAGGCATAAAATGGATTTTCCTCTAGATTTTCAAACTTATCATCGGATGAAGGACCGTCCTCTCTGCTAGGAAACTTTTTATAACCCCAGGATGGCATACTTGTTGTTGATTTCTTTTCTTTATACCTTTTCTTGGGACTCAACTCAACAAGATTATGCAACCCTTTATGCAAAGACCTTCTCCCCTACATCAATTTTATTGATAAATGTCTAGGGGTTTCTCTTACTTTCTCAAAATATGAACTATTATTCATGTATTAAAATATAGAGTTGCCACCTCCTAAGAGGAAAATATTACCACCTTCATTTATCTTTTGGGATCCTCCCTCTAGTAGAGTCTGAAACAAACTACCATAGATTCTAAAAACTTTGTAAGACAACTCCCCAGCAGAGTCGCCAAACTGTTGGTTCCCAAAACCACATATTGGAAAACCAAAAGACTTCCCAAATCCTCAAGTAGTCCAATCAGCCTTGGCCAACAAACAAGGACAGTCAAGGACTAAATCCCTCTACACTTTAGGCTCCACTGAACCTAGGTGGGTGTGCCTCTTCCTCTCAAGCACAAAAGAGGTTATTTATAGTGGATTTAAACCTTTTACCAAGTTTACACAATTGGCAAATTATTGTTCTGCAACTATGCTTTATTATGTGCTCTAACTGAATGCTTTGAAAAGAAATGATTGTGAATGTATATTGAAAATGAGATTGCTTTCAAGACTTAAATGAAATCTACATAGATCAATTCATATAGGATTTGGGAAGAATGTTTCTCTATCAAGGACCTTGAATGCATAGAGATCAAAATCTTAAAAGATCAATAATAGACCAGTGCCTCTATCCAAGGATATATATGACACTTTGTGGACAAAATATCTTATCAACTCAAGAGACAATTTCTCATCAACTATGAAGGTTCAATATGTGTTACACAAACTATAAGAACTCAATCTTTCACTTAATGCAAGGACATGTGATTCACATCATAGTAAATATATAAACAGACTTATCAAGAGGACAAAGATAATCATCAACACAAAAGTGTACACAATATTTGGAAAAAGAAACAACGAACCTTGCATATTAATCTTCAGGAAATAACTGCATATATAAGCTACACTTGCAGATACTCCATTACCGATTGCTTGCACAAAATGATACTTCTTCTTCCTATAGACTTCCCTAATACAAAATGAAATTCAGTCCTTACAGCAGTATGTTGTTCTCCTAATTCTCCCCTCCTCTTATACATAAGAATGACTCCCTATAAGTATATCAATCAAAAGACATATATGAAAGGACACACCCTTTCATACGCAGAAGGGAAAGTTACAGACAATTACATTCCAAAGGACACACCCTTTGGTTTAATAGATAATTTACAAATTAAAACCATAAAAATACTAAATAATGCTTCAATAATGTGTCTTTTATTCTCTGGCTTGATAAAATTTGTCAGCAAATATTTATTATCTTCGCATTATCTCCTACACACAAGATATGCCAATCAAATTCCTTGACTTGAAAATTAAACATATTCCACCCTAGCTTTTAGTTTGAAAAGTCAATAATCTTTATATAAGTACTTGTTTAAAATAATTCAATTAAACCAAAGTATTTACATTTTAAGAAAATAATTTTGTGAACATAACCTCCATTTATATAAAATAATGCTTTACCCTAAAATGTATATTCAAGGCACTTATTTAGGGTAAACATACATAAATTTCATCTTTAATACACATTCAAATAATAACGTAAGGCAATGTGATACAATAAGAATATACTTCCCTTTTGAGAATGACATCCATGAATTAATAATCCAGCCATGTGATAAGAACGCATTTTCACCCTATAGTCTGAACTATACATTCAATTTTGATCTTTGATTCTGCACCCCGCCACGTGTCTGCTTTTGGTTTGTTCATAGATCGCACTTTATCGATAAAGTTTTTATTGGTTTCATCGATATTATTCTTTCACCCAAACTTCCTCCTTCGGGAATCTGTTCACATGTCTTATCGATTTTGTAGTTTCATCGATACTTTTTATTTCTTTGATGTACTTTATGTCGATGGAACTGATGCTTTTGGTGAATCCTTTTAGAGATCCATCATGGCCATGGTTTGTTTGATAAGTCACTTTATGAATTTGATGACATGCCACTTGACTACCAACTCATCACCGCCGGTCTACCACCTCAGCACCGCTGGACCCACTGTTTCATTTTGGTTCTTCGTTGTCCCTGATCCACAATGGATATTGATCATGCAACTTTCCATCGTGGAATAGTGACATCCATTGGATCTTCCATGATCTGCTCGACCTTTATCTCTTCATCAATCTGTGTCGTGTGTGAGTCTTCGGTTCACTCACAGATCCACCTGTTCGTCACCTGGACCCACCACCTAGATCTACCATTGGACCAGGGCCCACCTTGTCACCAAGTCATGATGATTAGCTGATGATCTATTTCTCATCACGGTATGGTGACATCCATTGAATCATCCATGATCACTATCTGATCAGCTCGACTTGCTCGATCTTTAGCCCTTGCTTACTTTAACTGGCGCCACTTTATTGTCTATCTTTAACCATCTACGTTAACCGCCTACTACTAGCGGCTTGTCATCAAGTCATGATGGGTAACTGACATGCAACTTTCCATCACGGTATAGCCATAGCCTTTGATCTTCCTCCAATATGCTCGCCAATTAATCAACCTTTACTGCATGTGCTTAGTCGCTGATCCATGATAGGTATCTGGCAAGTTGTTTCTCTTTGCGGTATAGCGACAACCATTGGATCTTCTCAGACTTGCTTGATCTTTAACTTGCCTGAGCTTCTCTCTTGTCGAGTCCCACCACTAGGTCACGAAATCGTGGTGGGTAATTGACGAGTAATTTCCCATCTCAGTATAGCGACAGCCATTGGATCATCTATGATCACCGTTGGATCAGCCTGACTTGCTCGATCTTTAGTCCTAGTCATCGCTAGCCTATTGCAAAATTTGGATGCCTTGAGATGTGTGCGCATGCGGGATGCATTGGATCACCAAACCTTCTTCACGCCAAAAGCCATTTGTCTTTCGATAGTTATCATAAGAGTCACTTTGGATTTAAATGCTAAAAGAGCCTATCCCATAAACAATGTGGGATAAAGGCTTTCCCTTTTCTGGTGCACCATACTTGAAAGTTTCTAAAGCCTTTTCTACCACTCCATCTATGTAGGCTTAGAGGACTTAGCAATGCCATTTATGAAGCAGTTGACCTTTTGGACAGCTCCATTTTCTTCAATTGTGCTCCTGCATATAAGACACCAACAATAAATGCACGTATGATAGGAAGAAAGGCATCCATATATAGCACAAATTTTTTTGTAAAAATATATGCTAACATAGTACCTATGACATTCTTGTTTACTGGTTGGGGTACTAGGGTCCAAGTGTTGTTCTTCTCAATTTGATCCAATTCCTCTTCCATTTCTTTAACCCAATGATCATCACCAAAAGCCTCCTTAGCACTTCTTGGTTCAATGGTGGAGATCATACAAGAGTTCTATCTTATCCTTCTTCTAGTAAGTACTCCATCATCCTTATCCCCAATAATCTACTCAGGACTGTGATTCAGTCTCACATATATAGGAATAAAATTATCATTCTCTTCAGGTTCAACTTCTTTTTCATCTGCTTCCTTTGAATTTATCTGTTCCGGTTGAACAAGTAAATTAGGATTTGCCTTACCAGTTTCAGATTTAACTATTTCAGGTTCCAAAAGCAAAATGCAAGGATCTTCATCCTTTTTCTCTCAACTAGTTCATTTTGAAACTTCAAGACATTCATCTACACAAACATCAGTACTCTCAACAATTCTCTGAGTTCGGTTATTGAAATATTTGTAGGCCTTACTCTTGGTGGAATAGCCAAGAAATATGCCTTCATCACTCTTCGCTTCAAACTTTCTAATACAATCACCTCTTTTAATAAAGCATTTACTACAAAAGATCTTAAAATAACTAACATCAGGTGATCTTCCATACCAATATTCATAAGGTGTCTTGTCCTTACCTCTTTTCACCAGAACTTGGTTCATTGTATAGACCGTTGTACGTATAGCTTCTCTCCAAAATGTTTTTGCTACACCTCCCTCTATCAACATTGTTCTATCAGCTTCAACCACTGACTGGTTGTTTCTCTCTGCTATACCATTTTATTGTGGTGTCCTAGGTGCAGAAAGATGGCACTTGATACCATTCTCATCACAATACTTAGTGAACTCTTCAGAAGCGAATTCATCACCTTGATCTATTCTTAGACATTTTATCTTTTTGCGACTCTCTTTCTCATGTAAGGCCTTGAATGCCTTGAATTTACCAAAATCTTCGTTCTTATCCTTCAAGAATGTGACCCACATCATCCTTGAATAGTCATCAGTGAAGATCATGAAATATCTATCACCTAAAATACGTCTAGTTCTTATTGGTCCACATAGATTTGTATGAACCAAATCTAACAAGTGCTCCATTGAGAAGGACTTACTCTTGAAAGTAGAAGAAGTCATCTTCCCTAACTAACATTCTTTACAAAGAACATTAACCGGTTTGTCTATCTGAGGTAGACCTCTTATTGTCTTTGACTTACTCACTCTAACAATTTTGTCAAAGTTTATATGACAAAATCTTCTATGCCAAAGCCAGCTAGCATCTATCTTTGCAATCAAATAGTTGTTAACTTTAGGATTAAGATGAAATAGATTACCTCTGGTTTGTTTCCCAGTTGCAATCAATTCACCTTTGTTGTCAAAGATTTTGAACATACCATTTCTAAACTCCAGTGGGTATCCTTTGTCATTCAGTTGTGCCACACTCAGAAGATTGTGCTTAAGACCTTCAACCTAATAGACATCATCAACACTCCTCTTCCCATTAAGAGAAATAACTCCCTTACCTTTAACCATACAGGGTGAGTCATTGCCAAATTTGACAACACTGCCATCAAATTATTTCAAGGAAATAAATTTGCTCCGATCACCAGTCATGTGATGTGAACAACCACTATCAATGATCCAATCATCAGAGTTATCCATCCTAGACACTAAAGCCTTCTAGTCTGATATCTCTTCCATAATATCCACAAACATAATATCTTCACTAGCTTCATCATTAGATTCATCATCAGTAATACCACTGTCAATAGCTACAAGACAATCTTTGTTGCCTTTACCCTTATACTTCTTAAATTTGTCTCTCTTGTGTTCATTTTCACTATTAGGACAATTTGCTACTATATGACCAATATTATTCTAAGTAAAACATTTCAACGATATCTTACCTTTGTATTTGTCAGTGCCTCTAGGCAGCCATTTTTCCAACAATGCTTCAAGATCCACTAAATTGTCTTCATCATCAACATCTCTGCTAGATCTGGATTCATAGCTATGGCTGGTATCTCTACTTCTCCTCACATATGGGTTAGAGACAGAAGCTCTGAATGCAGATTTTGATTTCTGGACACTACCATCATAGCCATTTAACTGAAAAGAAATAAGTTTTCCAATGATAGAGTCAAGAGTTACCTTTTTTTGGTCAATGGATTTCAGCTCCTGAGTAGCTGCAACTCGAATAGCATAGATCGGTAGTAGGTTTCTTAGTACCTTACTGATCACTTTGGCATCTTCCACTTTCCCTCCTACACTTTTTATTTCACCAACTATTTCTTTTATCTTTTGACCATACTGTTGGATATTCTTGCATTCAGACATTCTCATGTCATCAAACTTTCCTCTTAAACTCTCCTCTTTAGCAATCTTAACATGTTCATCACCGCTATAAATTTGTTCAAGTTTTTTCCATACTTCATATTTAGTTTCAAGACCATGAGCATCTACATATTCAACATCAGACATGGAACTTATAATAGCCTCTAATTCTTGATGATTCTCTTGTTGTTCTTTCTTTTGATCATCAGTCGGAGCTCCAGTAGGTGTAGTATACTTAGTTTCTACATGCTCCCAATACTGACTCCCAAGACTCTTGATGCAAATCTCCATTCTGTCGCTCCAAATTCTATAGTTCTCTCTATTGAACTTAGGACATTCTTTCTTCATCATGATCTATATGATCTTCTCATCAAGTTGTTAGGCTTAGAGATCTAAGAGTACCTGAGATGCTCTGATACCAATTCATGATATGATGAAAGAAATAAGTATCTGGTAGATTACTAAAAGGGGGGGTGAATCAGTAAACTGAAAAACTGATACAAACTCCCAAACTCAAAATAAACTTATTCAGCAAAATAGTTGTGTCAAAATAATATCTCAAAAGATTACCAACATCAACTGGTTTGACTATTATACAAACTTTAACAGTAAACAACTTCTATCTTGTATACATAAAAAATGCTTAATCAAATATCAACATTCTCAACTTTCATTGCTTCCAGTATCATGCCTTATCAGAATAGTTAAGTAGTTAATCTAATCAACAAATAATATCATAACCATAAAATCATTCACCACTTGACATAAATATTTATATGTGGAAAAACCAAATAGGTAAAAACCACATTGAGATGAAACTCACAAGGATAGCTATCTAAACTCTTTTGAAGTTTGCCTTGTTAGGAGCCAAGCCTATTAAAGATTTTACAATAAGTCCTCTTAAGAATTGATTCTATTAGGAATCACCAGGTTAAGGGATTTGCAAATATGCCTTGATGAAAAGCACAATACCCAGTTAGGAGTAACCTCGGTAGAGGATTTGAGAATCCAAACTAATGGATCACCTTGTGAGAGGATTTAGAAAGTAACCAAGCTTGTTAGAGCTTACTCGGTTACAGGATTTCAATTTTGCTGTGATTGTTAGAAAACAAGAGGTTTTTCTTGATTTGTCTGAATAGCACTACATCTACTTGGTTAGATCCTACTTAAGCTTCAATTTGCCTTTACTCAAAATGCAGATCCATTCTCTGGTTAGGCAACCTCTGATGGTATGATGAAAAATAAGTATCTGGTAGAATAGTGAGAGGGGGGTGAATCAGTATATAAAAAAAACTAAAACAAGGTTCCCAAACTCAAACTTAGTCAAACAAAGTAATCATATCTCAATCAAGACCAATACTCATAAGAATACTTGACATGGACCGGTTTAATTTCTATTACAGCTTCCACAGTTAACAATGTCAACATCTATATAAACATCAACAATAGTAAAACAACACTCAAGATTTCATCTTCAATGCTTCTACATAACATGCTTTATCTCGAATTAACCATATCAACAAGTAAAGTCACAACCACAAAAGCATTCACCACTTGACACAAATATTTTTATGTGGAAAACCCAAATAGGTAGAAACCACGATGAGATGGGACTCACAAAGATAGCTATCTAAACTCTTCTGAAGTTTGCCTTGTTAGGAGCCAAAGCTTGCTAGAGCATTACAATAAGTCCTATTAAGAACTAATTCTAGTTAGCTTTCACCCAATGATCATCACCAAATGCCTCTTTAGCACTTCTAGGTTCAAAGGTAGAGATCATGCAAGAGTTCTCTCTTAATCTCCTTTTGGTTTGTGCACCTGCATCCTTATTACCAATTATCTATTCAGGACTATGATTCAGTCTCACATACCTAGGTAAAACATGATCATTCTCTTCAGGTTCAGCTTCATCATTGTCATCTTCTTCTGGATTTGTTTGTTTGGGTTGAACAATTTCATCAGGATTTGCTTTGTTGGTTTTTGATTTATCAGTTTCAGGTTCTAAAAGAAAAATACAAGGATCTTTATCCTTTTTCTCAGAACTAGTTCCTTCTGAAATTTCACGACATTCATTCACACGAACATCAACACTTTCAACAATTTTTTGTGTCCGGTTGTTGAAGAATTGATAGGCCTTACTCTTGGTGGAATAGCCAAGGAATATGCCTTCATCACTCAGCTTCAAACTTGCTTATGTAGTCACCTCTTTCAATAAAACATTTTCTTCCAAATATTTTAAAATAGCTAACATCAGGTGATCTTCCATACTAGTACTCATATGGGGTCTTGTCCTTACCTCTCTTTACCAAAACTTGGTTCATTGTGTACATAGTTGTGCTTACAGCTTCTTTCCAAAAAAAATTTGATACACCTCCTTGAATCAACATAGTTCTAGCCACTTCAACCACTAATCAATTGTTTCTCTCTGCTATACCATTATACTATGGTGTCCTTGGTGCATAAAGTTGCCGCTTGATACCATTGTCATCACAATATTTAGTGAACTCTGCAGAAGTGAATTCACTACCTTGATCTGTTCTTAGACATTTAATCATTTTGCCACTCTCTTTCTCAGTTAAGGCTTTGAATGCCTTGAATTTGTCAAAAGCTTCATTCTTATCCTTCAAGAATGTGACCCACATCATCCTTGAACAATCATCAGTGAAGATCATAAAGTATATGTCACCTTGAATGCTTCTTGTTCTTATTGTTGGCATTTGATGAACTGGTATGTTGGCACATGATGATATGATAATAATGTATGTTGTCATTGATGTCAATAAGTATAGGTCAACCGGTATGAAGATTGGAAGTAGTTGTTATTGATGATCAAGTTAAAGAACCGGTCTGAAGTGATGTAGTGAACCAGTGTCAAGGTTTCACTAAGTGTGACTACCAGTTCCTATTCTCAGCTCTAAGGTTTCTGGTTTGTCAATCTAGCTTGTGCAATGCAACTAATGATATTCTATGATGAGTTAGCTAAGAAATGAGGATGAGATCAAGATGCCATGTTAGTTTTGTGCACATGAATGATTTCCATGAGGATCTTGCATGTGAAGATCGACTGCATTAAATGTCTACCTCGAGAATGAACATTCTTCTTAGCAGTATGAGAAGAAAGCCTGATGGGTTACCAATTTCTATGTGTGGTGAAGAATGGACGATGCATAATGACTTGTGATCTGTTTGAGATTGTTTCATTCTATGAAATGTGTTTGGACGGTCAAGATTGGACTACCTGCAATTGTAAACCTAAATGCTTAGGGTTTAGGGTTTATGCTACCGACCAAATTATTGTCTATAAGGTTGATGATGTTTGTTATTATAAGTTGTTGGCAAAAGTTGTGTATGTATCCGAGTGATGAGATACTTTCCAGACTAGTGAGAGAACACTACAGAGTGTGATTGCAGAGTAGAGTAACTGAAAAGGATCTACCTTAGCATATAGTGTTGTTATTAGACCAGAGTTTTACCTATTTTCTTCTAACCATTTCAACAAAAGGAAAATCCATTTGTCGGGTAGCTTTAACAGGCTTACTGTGAATCCTCTAACCAGGTGACTCAAGCTCATTGAGTTCTTTAAATCCTCTAGCAAGGTAACCTTTAACAGTGTTTCAACCTTTAATAGGGTATATAGCCATCCCTTAACCAGGTGAGCTTTAATAGGATTGGTTCCTAGTAGAACCTTATTGTAAATTCTTTAACTCCTAATAGAGCGAGCTTCAAAAGAGTTCAAAACAAGCTTGCGGGTATTCATCCCCACCGTGGTTTTTCTCATTTGGGTTTCCACGTGAAAAATTTGTGTGACATGAGTTGTGCATTTTCTTGTGATGATTAAGTATTCTTTGTTTAAGTGATTATGCATGCAGAGCTAATGGTTATGGTATTGCTGATATACCACATGCATATGTTTATGGGTGAAGTAGTTATCAAGTATTGAATGTATTTGAAGTATTCAATTTTACCTATTTATGTTGTCTGAAGTCTTATTGTGTTTAACTGGTATTGCCATGGTTAAGTTCAGTAATGAAGACAACCAGTTAGCATTATTTTCACCCCCCCCCCCTCTCAGTACCATTTAGAGTATTCATTGTTCATCAATATTCATCAATTGGTATCAGAGCAACTCCAGGTCCTCGGTGATATAAGCTTAACCGCTTGAGGAAAAAGATCCTACCTTAATGATGAAGAGGGAAGGTCCTAAGTTTAATAGACATAACTTCAAAATATGGAAGGACAGAATGAAGATCTATATCAAGAGTTTGGGTTCTCAACACTGGAGCTATGTTCAAAATGTCTATTTAGTACCAATTGACACTTTAACCGATGATCAAAAAAGAGAGACTCAAGAAAATGGGCAAGTTATGGAAGCTCTTATTAGTAGTTTGTCCAATATTGAGTTCATTGATGTACAAGATAAGGACACTCCTAAGGATGTATGGGACACATTGGAAACTATTTATGGCAGTGATGAGCATGTCAAGAAAGCTAAGGAAGAGAACCTTAGAGGAAAATTTGAAGACATGAGGATGGTTGAAGGTGAAACCATTCAACAATATGGCATAAGGAGCAAGACTGTTGTTGGAGATATGAAGAGCACTAGTGGAACAATTGATGATGCCACCATTGTCAGTAAATTTTTGAGATCATTGTTACCGATCTATGTAATCAGAGTTGCTGTTATTCAAGAACTAAGGTCTATTGACAAAACCAAGGTATCCTTAGACTCTCATTGCAAAGTTGACTGCATATGAGTTGAATAGCTATGATGGCAATGTTTAGAAGACCGAGTTAGCTTTTAGAGCATCTGTTGCACCAACCAGAAAAGGAAAAGAAGTAAGTACCAGTTATGAATCCATGCAAAGTAGAGGTATGGAGGATGAAGAGATTTTGATGGAGTTTGAAGCTCTTCTTGCCAAGAGACATCCAAAAGGCACTGGAAAATAGAGAGGTAAGCTTCCTTTAAAATGTTTTTCCCGCAATAAGATAGGACATATAGCTATTAACTATCCTAATAATGATAATAAGGATAAACCAGAGAGGTTTAGAAAGTATAAAGGAGGAAATAGAATAAATTGTCTTGTTGCAGTGGATGAAGGTGTTACTAATGAAGAATCTGAGAATTAAGAGAACGAGGACATAGTGTTTGTAGCTATAAAGGAAGAAGTGTCTGACAAGAAAGAACTTGTATCTTGCATTGACAACTCTAATGAGTGGATTATTGATAGTGGTTGTTCTCACCACATGACTGGTGATTGGGGAAAGTTTTTGTCTCTAGAAGAATATGACAGAGGTGTTGTTAGATTTGGCAATGATGCACTGTGCTTGGTAAAAGGAAAATGATCCATCTCATTGAATGGAAAGAGCAATGCGAATGATGTCTACTGGGTAGAAGGTCTTAAGCATAACCTGTTGAGTGTTGCTTAGCTAAATGATAAAGGACTCATTCTAGAGTTCAAAGGTGGAGTCTGCAGTATAATTGGAAAGAGTGGTGAACTTATTGCTACCGATAAGCAGACCAGAGGTAACTTGTTTCAGCTGAATGTCAAGATAAGTTAGTGTCTGCTGGCAAAGTTTGATGACAGTTGGATATGGCATAGGAGACTTTGTCATATGAACTTTTATAATATTGTAAAGGTGAGTAAGATCAAGGCAGTAAGAGGATTGCCTTTGCTGAACAAACTCGAGAATGCTTTATGTAGAGAATGTCAACTTGGGAAGATGTCTTCCTCAACTTTCAAAGGTAAGTCTTTTTTAGCAGAAAACTTACTTGATCTTGTGCATACTGATTTGTGTGGTCCTATGAAAACTAGAAGTATTCAGGGAGATAGGTATTTCATGATTCTTACTGATGACTGCTCAAGAATGACGTGGGTCACATTCTTGAAAGACAAGTCTGAGATGTTTGGAAAGTTCAAGTTCTTTAGAGCATTAGTAGATAAGGAAAGTGGTCAAAAGATAAAATGCCTAAGAACCGATCAAGGAGGTGAATTCACTTCTAATGAATTCAACAAGTACTGTGAAGATAGCAGTATCAAGAGGTAGTTGTTTACCCCAAGGACACCACAATACAATGGCATAGTAGAAAGGAATAACATGACTGTAGTTGAAGCGGCCTGAACAATGTTGATCCAAGGAAAGGTTGCTCACACTTTTTGGAAAGAAGTGGTGAGCACTGCAGTCTATACTATGAACTGGGTACTCATCAAGAAAGGTGGAGTTAAAACCCCTTATGATTATTGGACTAGGAAGACTCCCACTATGAGTTATTTTAAAGTATTTGGTAGTAAGTGTTACATAAAGAGAGGTGAGCATCTGAGCAAGTTTGATGCTAAATGTGATGAAGCAATATTTATGGGGTATTCCACTAAGAGTAAAGCTCTCAAGTGCTACAACAATAGAACATAGAAAATTGTTGAGAGTATCAATGTCAGGGTTGATGAATCCCCTGAGGAACCTGAGGAAACCTATAAGGAGGAAGTGGAAGATGAATCAGGTGTAGCCTTTTGGGAACTGAATAAGAAAGAAACAAGTAAAGATCTTAGTGTTCTTGTACTGATAGAAGCTGCAATAGGTGAAGAAGAAGAAGTAAGTGAAGAAGAAGAGGAAAAGCAAGTAGAACCAACTAGAGTCATTCCTAGATATGTGAAACTGCATCATGATCCGAAACAGATCATAGGAGATAAAGATGTAGGGATACTCACAAGAAGAAAGGTGAAAGAAAACTCTTGCATGATTTCTAAATTGGAGCCCAAGACTTCCAGAGAATCACTTATAGATGAAGACTCGATTAAGGCAATGGAAGAGGAGCTAGACCAAATAGAAAAGAATGCAACATGGTCCTTGGTACCTAGACCAGAACATAAGAATGTCATAGATACCAAATGGGTTTTTAGGAATAAGCTAAATGAAGAAGAAACAATTGTAAGAAACAAGGCAATACTTGTATGCAAGGGATATGCTCAAGAAGAGGGAGAAGACTATGGAGAAACCTTTTCTCCCATGGCTAGACTGGAAGGTGTCCAAATGCTACTTGCATTTGCAACATTCAAGGGATTTAAGGTATACCGGATGGATGTGTAGTCTATGTTCTTAAATGGAATCCTAGAAGAGGAAGTGTATATTGAGCAACCAGATGGGTTTGCCTTATCAAAAGATAGTAACATGGTGTGTAGATTATAAAAAGTCCTATATGGATTGAAACAATCACCTAGGGCATGGTACAAATGATTACACTCTCATCTTGTGAAAATATGATTTCAAAGAACAAGTGAGGATAGCAACATCTACCTAAAATCTGAAGGTGATCAGATTCTGATCTGTGAAGTATTTGTAGATGACATAATCTTTGGAGGAGATGATGAAATGAAGAAAGAGTTTGAGATTGGAGAGATAAAGTTCTTCATTGGTTTACAGATTCAACAAATGAGAGAGGGTATCTTCATTACCTAGTCCAAGTATGTCAAAGAGGTATTTAAGACCTTTGGCATGGAGGAGAGAAAATCAGTTGGCACACTGATAGTGACCAGCTATAAACTGACTAAGGAAGATGATTTAGCATTAGTGAATGAGAAGAAGTATCAGTCAATGATTGGCAAGCTGCACTATGTGGTGCATAGCAGACCAGATATTGCTCATGCAGTGGGCATTGTAGCTCATTTCTAGAAAAGTCTGAGAGAATCCCTCTTGGTAGCAGTCAAGAGGATTCTTAGATACCTGAAAGGGACTATTGACTATGGATTGTGGTATCCATACAATGGTGATTTTAATCTCAAGGTATTTACTGATGCAGATTGGGGAGGTAATGTGGATGACTAGAAAAGCACAACCGGTGGAGCGTCATTTCTTGGTGGAAGACTAGTCTCATGGACAAGTAAGAAACAAAGCTATACTTCTCAGTCTACAGTTGAAGTGGAGTATGTGGCAATATTTATGAACTGCACTTAGGCAATGTAGATGAAACATGTATTGGATGGTTTCAAAGTACCTATATATGAACTGGTGAGTATATTTTGTGACAATACTAATGCAATCAATATTTCCAAAAATCTGGTATTACATGCTAGAACTAAGCACATTGAGCTCAAGTATCATTTCTTGAGAGAGAAGGTTCAAAATAGAGAGGTTGTATTACAACATGTTTCCAGTAAGGAGCAGCTAGCAGACATTTTCACTAGGCCCTTACGAAAGACTACATTTACCAATTTGAGAGGTGAATTAGGGGTTTTGCCCCTTCATGAAGTAAACTAAAGATGTGTGCTCCACATCAGTCAGGTATTATAGTGACAAATCTTTCAGGATTGATGTGTTGAAGAATGCTACTTCATAGGGGGAGCAACATAGTGGAGTATGGGAGCTTGTGCCTCCACTTTGGCATTGTTGTCAAAGGGGGAGAAGATATATAATGAGAGAAGATATGAGATAGGGGAGAAGATATCTGTTGTATGATATCTAATGAAGATATTTTTGTTGCACTGGTCTATGATGTTTCTTGTTGCAATGCTATGCTAAGTAAGTATTGCCATCAATGCCAAAGGGTGAGATTGTTGGCATTTGATGAACTGGTATGTTGGCACATGATGATATGATAATAATGTATGTTTTCATTGATGTCAATAAGTATAGGTCAACCGATATGAAGATTGGAAGTAGTTGTTATTGATGATCAAGTTCAAGAACCGATATGAAGAGATGTAGTGAACTGGTGTCAGGGTTTCACTAAGTGTGACTATCGGTTGGTAGTCTCAGCTTGAGGGTTTTCGGTTTGGCAATCTAGCTTGTGCAATGCAACCGATGATATTCTATGATCATTTAGCTAAAAATGAGGATGAGATCAAGATGCCACATCTTTTTTGTGCAAGTGAAGGATTTCCTTGAGGATCTTGCATGTGAAGATCGATTTCATTAAATGTCTACCTCAGGAATAAACATTCTTCTTAGCAGTATGAGAAGAAAGTGTGATGGGTTACTGATTTCTATGTGCAGTGAAGAATGGACAATGCAGAATGACTTGTGATCTGTTTGAGATTGTTTCATTCTATGAAAAGTGTTTGGACAGTTAGGATTGGACCGCCTGTAATTGTAAACCTAAATGCTTAGGGTTTAGGGTTTATGATATTGACCTAATTATTGTCTATAAGGTCGATGATATTTGTTATTGTAAGTTGTTGGCAAAAGTTGTGTATGTATCTGAGTGATGGGATACTTGCTAGACCAGTGAGAGAAAACTGCAAAGTGTGATTGTAGAGTAGAGGAACTGAAAAGGATCTGCCTTAGCATATAGTGTTGTTATCAGATCAGATTTTTACCTGTTGTCTTCTAACCATTTCAATAGAAGGAAAATCCCTTTGTTTGGTAGCTTTAATAGGCTTACTGTAAATCCTCTAACCTAGTGACTCAAGCTCATTGATTTCTTTAAATCCTCTAGCAAGGTAACCTTTAACAAGGTTTCAACCTTTAACAGGGTATATAGCCATCCTTTAACCAGGTGATCCTTAACAAGATTGGTTCCTAGCAGAACCTTATTGTAAAGTTTTTAACCGGACTAAGCTCCTAACAGAGCGAGCTTCAAAAGAGTTCAAAACAAGGTTTTGGGTATTCATCCCCACCGTGGTTTTTCCCATTTGGGTTTCCACGTGAAAAATCTGTGTGACATGAATTGTACATTTTCATGTGATGATTAAGTATTCTTTGTTTAAGTGTTTATGCATGCAGAGCTAATGGTTATGGTATTGATGATATACCACATGCATATGTTTGTGGGTGAAGTAGTTATCAAGTATTGAATGTATTTGAAGTATTCAGTTTTACCTGTTTATGATGTCTAAAGTGTTACTATGTTTAACCGGTATTGCCATGGTTAAGTTCAGTAATGAAGACAACCGGTTAGCATTGTTTTAACTTCATAAGTTATTGAGAAGTTTTTGTATGTACTGATTCACCCCCCCCCCTCTTAGTACCATTTAGAGTATTCATTGTTCATTAGTATTTTTCACTTATTGGTCCACATAGATCTGTATGAACCAAATCTAACAAGTGCTCTAATGAGAAAGTCTTTCTCTTGAAAGTTGAAGAAGTCATCTTTCCTAGTTGACATTCCTTACAAAGAGAATTAACCGGTTTGTCTAGCTAAGGTAGACCTCTTATAGTCTTAGATTTGCTTACTTTAATAATATTGGTAAAATTAATATGACAAAATATCCGATGCCAAAGGTAGCTATCATCCTCTTTGCAATCAAACAATTGCTAACTTTATGATTGAGATGAAATAGATTATCTTTGGTTTGTTTACCAGTTGCAATCAATTCTCCTTTGTTGTCAAAGATTCTGCATATACCATTTCTAAATTCCAGTGGGTATCCTCTATCATTAAGTTGTGCCACACTAAGAAGATTATGCTTTAGGCCTTCAACCTAGTAGACATCTTTAGCACTGCTTTTCCCATTAAGAGAAGTAACTCCTTTGCCTTTCACCATATAGGGTGAATCATTGCACAATCTGACAACACCAACATCAAATTCTTTTAGTGAAAGAAATTTTCTTCGATCATCGGTCATGTGATGTGTACAACCACTATCAATGATCCAATCATTAGAGTTATCTATTCTGGATACTAGTGCCTTTTGATCTGATATTTCTTCCTTAATTGCTACAAACATAATATCTTCATTATCATCATCATTAGATTCTTCATCAGTAATGCCACTGTCAATAGCTACAAGACACTCTCTCTTGCCTTTACCCTTATACTTCTTACATTTCTCTCTCTTGTATTCATTTCCACCATTAGGGAAATTTGCTGCTATATGACTAATCTTGTTACATGCAAAACATTTTAAAGGTAGCTTACCTTTATATTTACCAGTGCCTCTAGGAAGTCATTTTTCCAACAATGCTTCAAGATCCACTAAGTTGTCATCATCTTTAGCATCTCTACTGGATCTAGGTTCATAGTTATGGCTAGTATCTCTACTTCTTCTCACAGATGTGTTGGAGACAAAAGCTCTAAATGGAGATTTTGATCTCTGTACACTACCATCATAGCCATTTAGTTCAAAAGCAATAGGTTTGCTAGTAATAGAGTCAAGTGTTACCTTTATCTTATCAATGGATTTCAGCTCCTAAATAGCTGCAACTCGGATATCGTAGACCAGTAGCAGGGTTCTCAGTACTTACTGATTACTGTGGAATCTTCCACTTTCCCACCTACACTCTTTATCTCACCAACTATCTCTTTGATCCTTTGACCATACTACTGGATGTTCTCACCTTCATACATTCTCATGTCATCAAACTTTCCTCTCAGACTCTCTTCTTTAGCAATCTTGACATTCTCATCACTTCTATAGATATCTTCTAGTTTCTTCCATACTTCATATGCAGTTTCAAGACCATGAACATCTACATATTCAACATCAAATAGAGAACTAATAATAGCTTCTAATTCCTGGTGATTTTCTTGTTGTTCTTTCTTCTGATCTTTAGTCAGGGGTCCAGTAGGTGTAGTATACTTATTTTCTATATGCTCCCAATATTGCCTACCAAGACTCTTAATATAAATATTCATTCTATTACTCCATATTCTATAATTTGATGAATACTAAGAGGGGGGTGTGAATTAGTATACCAAAAAATACTGAACTCAAACACATAAACAGTTTAGCAGTCAACCGGTATAACAGATTTACTAACAAACCAGTTAAAACAAATGCAAACCAAACATCAAATAAGGCATTCACCCATAGGAGCACAACCACCATAACACAAGAAGTTTTGATGTGGAAAACCAAATGGGAAAAACCACGGTGAGCAAAAACTCACAAGTAACTATATCCAGAATAGAAACCAGACCGGTTAAAGTCATACAATGTTCTTCACCAGAACAGATCCTGTTAGGAATCTAGATCTCTATTAGGAGATAAGTCCTGCTAAAGACTACCTTGTGAGAGGATTTCAGATTCACAGTTGTGAAGCACCTTGTTAGAGGATTTACAAAGGCTTTGCCAGGCCTACCTAGTTAAGGGTTTCAGACTTGTCAAAGATGTGAGTAATCAAAAAGTGAGTGATCTAGATACTAGCACAGTATGCTTGGTTAGATCCATGATAGCTTATTGTTAATGCATATTTAGCATTACTTTAGTCTTCAATATCTCCACACTCTGTTTCTTCACACAGACCTAATCTTCTCTTCTATGATCACACATACAAAACCCTCATCAACACTAAAACCCTATCAACTTTTAAAACCCTACACATGATGTCCTTATAAAGGAGTCTGATTTCATGTCGGTCCAATAGGATTACATTACAAGTTCGTAGGTTTAGTGCATCTAGACACATTTGGTAACACGACACAAAATCACTACCAAAGTGTCGGTGGATGATAACTCATCACAAAAATACTGGTTGGTAACTCATCATAGAGTATACCGGTTCATACATTTTATCAATTACCGGTTGTCAAAATGAAGACTAGGGAAAAATAACTGCCACTTTATTCCTTTGTTCTGCTTGAGGTCTTCATACCACTTTGGGTCTTCAGTCAGTTTGTGACCGGTAAACACCTTCTTCAAAACACCGATAGTCTAAAGACTATAATACATAATACTGGTTGGAACAAATACCAGTTGAGCATAACTCATACATAGAGAAAGTGAACACAAAACAAGTGTGTGTCCATCAATGACAATCATAACATCATCAAAATGCCAACAATCTCCCCTTTTTGCATTTATGGCAACACTTAGGAAAATTTTGACATCTAAGTGTTTTACAACAAAAACATGCCATAATCAGAATTACTCCCCCTAAGCATATACACTATCCCTTTTGTAGAAAATACAATGTATACTACTCCCTTAAAGAGGTAAAAATGAAAGTATACATAAAATTCATCAAAATTTGGAATACTACTCCCCCTTTGCCAACAATGACAAGGTACTGCAAAATAACCCCTGTTTCTCATTATCATTAAAATAAGTAAATGTTTATGACAATATTGAGTGAAACTTATCAAAAAACAATTTAGAATTCTGCATAAAAGTCTTCATGGATAAAGACCATGACTCAAGTAATGAGGTAGCAACCTCACTTTCCATCTGCATCTGTGATACCTATTCTTCCATGGCATCAATTGTGCTCATCTCTTGAGTTACCGTCAATGCTTCCAGATTGAGAAAGCACTTCTGAAGAATTTGTAGTCTAGGTAATAAAACCAGTTGTAGCTCTTGTAAATCGCTTGTCTGGTTGCTAATCTCCAATTCTATCCTGGCAGACTGGAGTTGATACCAGTGAACAGTTTGCCCATATGTAGTGAAAGAATCATATGGCGTCTTAAAGTTGCTTATGTATGCCTACAAATCAGATTGCAGTTTATCCTTTTGTGCAAGCACATCATCATAAAATAGATGAGGTTGGCTTATTTTGCTCAGTAGTAGTTTTCCCTCATCCATAGCATCTCTTATATCCTTCTGCTCTTTTTGAAGTTGAGACTGGAGCTCATTCAGTTTCTTTACTAAGGTAGTGTTTAGTGCCTTTTGATCCTTCTTCTGTGCATTATCTTCAGCATCTTCTTCCAGGCACTGTACCTGGTCTTCTACAACTGTACATAGAAGTTTTAGTTGGGCCAGAGAGGAATCGGTACCGAGGAGGTTGGCACCTGGAATCAAACTGGTAAGGGTGTCAATCGCAGTGTGAATGACATCCTACTCCTTTTTCCTTCTCAATGTTTCCAATCTTTCTTGTGCAATCTTGATGCTTTGCAACAACTCCTATTCATCTGCAAATTGGAGATCAAGAGGACTGGTGATGTCTGCTAGTTTGGCTTGACCACCGGTTGCCTTTGGAGTCTCTGCTTGCTTGTTCTTTTCTGCTTCCTTCTTCTCTTCCGCTCTTTTCTTTTCCTCTTCTTTATCCCTTTTCTCTGCTTCATGCTTTTTCTTCTCTTCCTCCTTTCTTTCTTCTTCTTTCCACTTCTCCTCTTCTTGTTTCTTTTCCTCCTCTGCTTTCCTCTTCTCCTCTTCTTTCCTCTTCTCCTCTTCTTTTATTTTCTCCTCTTCTTTCTTTTTGTCCTCTTCTTTCCTCTTCTCCTCTTCTTTCCTTTTCTTCTCTTCTTTCTTCTTCTCTTCTTGTTTCTTCTTCTCCTCATCTTTTCTCCTCTTCTCTTCCTCTTTCTTTTTCTCTTCTTCTTTTTTTGCTTTCTCTTTGTTAGCCTTTTCCTTGTCTAGCTTCTGCTTCTCTGCTTTTTCTTTATCCTATTTTTCCTTGTTTGCTTTTTCCTTATCAACCTTTTCCTTTGCTGCATCTGGAGTGACATCTTCAACATCTAAAGAATCAACATCAATAGTGTCCACCTGTTCAGTAACTGGTTCTCCTTCACTGTTATATACCTCACCTGGTTTTCCGGTTTCTGGTTCCTATTTGGCTTCTCTATTGGCTGGAGCAAATTTATACATTTTCACAGCGAATTTAGTATGGAAGTGTGTGTCTTTCACCACTTCAAATGCTTTTCCTTCCAATAGCAAGAGTCTTCTTCTTCTTGTGAAGAAGAGACCTTTGTACCGGTCCATGATTTGAAACAATTCAAAGTTTGAAGCATCAGGGAAGTATTCTGCAAAAATATTTTCTCTGATCTCCTATTCCCTCTTGATGGCAATGTGCCATTTATTATCTAAAGAATTGTACAATGAATCAGGTGTCTCAGATCTAATTTTTGAGGGCAATCGGTCATAAACACAAGTAATTAATGATTTCCCGCTTTGTTTCCTCTTTCTCACTATCGTTAAAATCATCAAAATACTCCTTCAAATCACTAAGAAATTTTCTTTTGATATTCTTGATAGTCCTCTGACAATGTGTCATTAGCTTATAAGAAGAGACATCAATATTTACCAGTGTAGATGATGCAGGTGCAATGCTAGTAGTTTTTTCCTTCTTCCTTGTCTACCCGGTCTTCTTTTGCTGCACATTTGATTTTGTATCCTCAGACCCAAGTGAGTTTCTTTTGGTCTTCCACTTGCTTTCAAATACTTTAGCGGGTGCAACTTCTAGTTTCTTCTTGGCAGGTGATCGCTTGGTCACTTTAGGGCTTGCTGAGGTAACCAGTGTCGATACCGATGGCACTTCCTTTCCCTTTTTCACTGAAGGTTCTTCAACCGGTGTTACCCTTTCCAAGTAGGTACTAGTTCTCTTTTTCTTTGGATTTAAAGGAGAGGCAATCAGGGTAGAGGCATACCCATCCAACATGCCATACATTACTTCATACCCCATAGGTTCTACTTCTTCCTTTCTGGGCTCAACCGCCTCCATTATGCACTCATCTACTCTGATGGTAAAGTAGATGTCTTCTTCATATTTCTTAACAATATTGCCAGATATCCTCATCCTCTGGCTCATCTTTCGCTTGAATTCATCAAAATATTTATTCAAGACCTCAGGATACCTGGTTCCCACCACTTGGAGACTTTCCCTAATTTTTTTGGTGACTGGTTGATCAACAAGCCATTGAATATCACCGACTCCTGGGAAATAGCCTTGAAAGTAGAAAAATAGACCTACCAAAAGTTGTCCAAATTTGAATCTTAGGGCACTATCCTGTTTGATGGACTTCAAGTTTAATAGAAGTTTCTTCTACATATAGGTGCATAGATCAAATGAGGCATCCTCCTTGATCATTCTGTAGGCGGCATTTACCTCAGTAGCAAAGATAGAATTTATTCTACTGGCATAAAACGTTCAGTATCCAATCACCATGCAAGCGTACTTGACCAAATCATCCTTGATGGTGTTGACAGTCATTCCTTGTTGGTCACTCAGAGAACTAATGAGCTTAATCATTTCATTTTTGATGACCTTCCTTAGGGCTGGCACCTCACCACTCTTGCAGAAACTGGTGACGGCATGAATTGCTTCAGGAGTAATGTCATGCGTCCTCTTGAGATACATTTTGTCACCATGCACTCTACTCAGAATGATGCAAATTTTCTCTTCCGTGAACTCTTCAAGAAAGTAAAACGCATTGTGAAGTTTCTTCCTCTCCAGGATGCTATATTCCGGTTTGATCTTCTTATCATCCCCACAAAACAGACCTAGCTGGGAATGAATCGCTAGGGATCCTAGGTCTTTCAATTTGCAGTCGATGTACCCTGAAATATCTCCTTTGACAATGACTCCGACAAGTATTTGGGACAGGGCATTGTATTTCATTTTCCTTTGAATGAATTCAACTGAGTCCATAGGTACACTAGAGCTAGAGTGTGATGTGGAAGCCATGATTAAGTGATAAACAAGAATTTTGAGAAATGCCTTCAGAATTTTGAAATTTAGGGTTTGCAAATTTAGCTTAACTACACACCACTTTGGTTGCTGGATTACCGCTTGGTGTTCTTCACTTGATTGATTGACACTATCTCTGGATTCTACTACAAATATTTGAAATCTTCTCTGAATCGCAAGTCAAATCGCCTTTTGTCGCTCTACACTTGAAAAATTCTTCGCATGAAAATTGATAAGTGAAAATGACTTTGAAAAATCCCTTTTAAACAAGTTCTCACCTACCATAATAAATGCACCATCATTAGGGAATAGACCCTAATTTTGCCTTTTACCACTTCTAGTCTTCTGCTGATTGACAGGTAACATATACCAGTTAAGGTCTTTTACCGATATAAACTGGGAGTTCAAAACTTCTCACTGATTTGTTCCCCCTAAGCTTTTCTAAAGCTCAGTTTGTCGGTTCAGAGACTTCCACACTAGGTGCAAAAACTAGTTCTTCCTATGACATTTCTTTAGATTTCTTCTTCCATGTTTTATTCATTCCCACTTGAATGGTTTCAACATCAATCTTTCCTTCTAGAGTGACCGGTATATCATCTGATATGTTATTTGTTATTCTGCAATTTCTGGCAGGGTGTCCCAGTTTGTTGCAATGATATCATACCATTCCAGGTGATCTCCATGGTCCAATGTTCATTCTACCATTCTTCCTTCTGCATGTTGTAGTAGTGTGACTGCTACCATGAGAGATCAAATAGGTTTCTCTCCAACCGGTTGTCACTTGATAGCCACCACTACCTGACTGATGGTCATAGGCATTATACCGGTTTGGATTTCGGTTCATAGAGGATTCAAGAAAAACTCCCTAATTCCTTTGAGGGTATCTTCTAGTGTTCTGCATGACAGACATGCATTCAAATTCTCTATGCCCAAACTTGTTGCATGCATAACAGTTTCCATTGAATCTATTAGATCTAGGCTTATTATTTAGAAAATAAGGAAAGTTATTGTAAGCCTTATTTCTACATACATTAGCAGTATGTCCTTCCTTGAGACAATTAAAGCAAACAGGTTTAAACTTTTGCTTACCTTTATCCTTTGATGTTGGTTGCTTCTTTGATGCTACATCTTTTTCTCCAGAGGTCTCACCTTCCTCATAACCAGAGAAACCAAGTCCATTAGTATTCTTTACCGATTTTGCTCTAACTTAGCAACACTCTGATTGAATTTGGCAAGTATCTCCTTTGTCTCAGTGAGTTCCTTGGTAATAGAAGCATAGGATTCCTTCAAGGTTGCATTCTCAGAAATAGCCATGTTTAGTTCACCTTGCATTTCTTCTTTTTCCACTTTACTCTCTTGGAGATGAGCGATAAGGGTACTGATTTCTTGCTTCAGCTTGGAGATCTCATGATCTTTGTCTTTTATCAGATCTTCATCTTTTCTCTAGTTCTCAAGCTCTTGACACATTCTGATAGTCAATCCTTCCATTTCCCTTCTTAGGTTGACATTAGATTCATTCATTTTTTCAACTTATTCAACTAGAGCCTCCATGTCTACTTCATCAGAAGAACTATTTTCAGTAAGCTCCATCAGTTTCTCAGCATGCTCTCTTCTTTTTGCCAAAGAGGCTTTATATTTGACTTTGAGTTCATCATAGGTTTTCTCAATCTGAGTGAGTTGATGAGTAAGTTCCCTCATAGTGTATTCCCCCATATCTCCTTCCAAGTGGTTAGACTTATAGAAAGGTTGGCTCTGATACCAATTGATGAATACTGAGAGGGGGGGGGTGAATTAGTATACCAAAAAATACTAAATTCAATCACTTAAATAGTTTAGCGGTCAACCGGTATAACAAATTTACTAACAAACTGGTTAAAATAAATGCAAACCAAACAACAAATCAGGCATTCACCCATAGGAGCGCAATCACCATAACACAAGAAGTTTTGATGTGGAAACCCAAATGGGAAAAACCACAGTGAGAAGAAACTCACATGTAACTATCTGTAGAATAGAAACCAGACTGGTTAAGGTCAGACTAGTTAAGGTCATACAATGTTCTTCACCAGAATAGACGTGTTAGGAATCTAGATCTTTATTAGGAGACAAGTCCTGTTAAAGAGTACCTTGTGAGAGGATTTTAGATTCACAGTTGTGAACCACCTTGTTAGAGGATTTACAAAGGCTTTGCCAGTCCTACCTAGTTAAGGGTTTCATACTTGTTGAAGATGTGAGTAATCAACAAGTGAGTGATCTAGATACTAGCATAGTATGCTTGGTTAGATCCATAATAGCTCATTGTTAATGCACATTTAGCATTACTTCAGTCTACAATATCTCCACACTCTGTTTCTTCACACAGACCTAATCTTCTCTTCTATGATGGCACATACAAAACCCTCATCAACACTAAAACCATATCAAATATTAAAACCCTAGAGATGATGTCCTTATAAAGGAGTTTGATTTCATGTCGGTCCAATAGGATTACATTGCAAGTTCCTAGGTTCAGTGCATCTAGACACATTTCATTACACGGCACAATATCACTGCCAAAGTCTCAGTCGATGATAACTCATCACAAAGATACCGGTTGGTAAGTCATCATAGAGTAATATCAGTTCATACATTTTACCGATTACCAGTTGTCAAAATGAAGACTGGGGAAAAATGACAACTGATGCTTTATTCCTTCATTCCGCTTGAGATCCTCGAACCGCTTGAGGTCTTCATACCGCTTTGGATCTTCAATTAGTTTGTGATTGGTAAACACCTTCTACAAAACACCGATAGTCTAAAGACTATAATACATAATGCCGGTTGGAACAAATACTGGTTGAGCATAACTCATACATAGAGAAAGTGATCACAAAACAAGTGTGTGTCCATCAATGACAATCATAACATCATCAAAATGCCAACATAATTATCTTTATTAAACTTTGGACCTTCTTTCTTCATCATGATCTACAAGATCTTTTTCTCAAGTTGTTAGGCTTTTAGATTAAGAGGACCTGAGATGCTCTAATACCAATTGATGGTATGATGAATAATAAGTATCCGATAGAATACTGAGAAGGGGGGGGGGGTGAATCAATATATAGAAAAAAATGAAACAAGGTTCCCAAACTCAAACTCAGTCTAACAAAGTAATCATATCTCAGTCAAGATCAATACTCATAAGAATACTTGACATTGACTGGTTTAACTGTTATTATAGCTTCAACAGTTAACAACCTCAACATCTATATAAACATTAACAATACTTAAACAACACTCAACATTTCATCTTCAATTCTTCTACATAACATGCTTTATCTGGAATTAACCATATCAACAAGTAAAGTCACAACCACAAAAGCATTCACCACTCAACACAAATGTTTATACATGGAAAACCCAAATAGGTAAAAATCACAGTGAGATGGGACTCACAAAGATAGCTATCTGAACTCTTCTGAAGTTCGCTCTGTTAGGAATCAAAGCCTATTAGAGCTTTGCAATAAGTCCTGTTAAGAACTAATTCCGGTTAGGAATCACCTGGTTAAAGGATTTTACAAATATGCCTTGTCAGAAGCACAATACCTTGTTAGGAGTAACCTCACTGGAGGATTTAAGAATCCAGGCTAATGGAACAACTTGTTAGAGGATTTAATGGGTAACCAAGTTTGTTAGAGCTGACCCGGTTAAGGGATTTAACTTCTATTGTAGTTATTAGAATATAATAGTTTTGTTGATCTGTCTGAATAACACTACTTTTTCTTGATCAGATCCTTTTATAACCTTCAATCTGCCTTCACTCAAAGTGCAGATCCATTCACTGGCTGGGAAATCACACACTCATTAGGTTTTCTACCAACCTTGCCAACAACCTTTACAAACAACTTCATCAACCTTAAATAGAATTCAATTAGGTTGGTAACATAGCAAAAACCTAATTCTCATCATTGTGATTACAAACAAGTCGGTACAATCTTGACCATTAGAAATCTTGACAATATCTTCACATTATTCAAGACAATTTCAACTTCTCCATGATCACTGCTTCATCGGACTTTGTAATTCATCACACGTTGTGCATTAAATTCAATCCACTTTTCTCCTTCTTGCTCCTTCCCTAGACAAGAATAAACACGCCAAAATAATTTGAATATATCCTCAATCAAATGATCACACATGTCTCCATCATTACCGTTTATCAGATAATAAACCAACAAACTTGGTTGGTTAGGGTTTAACAGTTGATAGGGTTTTACCAGTTACATTACATAGAAAGGTTTAACCCTTTATACTAGTTCACCGATTTACAACATGTTCCACAAATCTCTTTTAATGGTTACTAGCCAATATCAAAATTAACAATATCAGCAATATCATGAATATCATTACCAGTTCAATTAACATAAATGACAACATATCATTAATGCAATCTCTATGAAAAATACCAATAATCTTCAAATGTCAACAACCTCACACTCAATTGATTTCTGCCAACTTTGCCATCTTTAAAAAAAAAATATTATCGACCTAAAATACAAATCAATTGGGTCGGTAACACAACAAAACCCTAATTCTCATCATAGAGATTACAAACAAGTTGGTACAATCTTGACCATTAGAAATCATAACAATCTCTTCAGATTAATCAAGAAAATTCCAACCGCTCCATGATCACTGCTTCATCGGACTTGTAACTCATCACACACTATGCATTTGATGCAATCCACTTTGCTCCTTCCCAAGACACTCAAACACGCCCAAAATAAATTGAACTTATCTTCATACAATGACCACACATGTCACCATCATTACTGCTCAACATCAGTGTAATGCCCCGCCAAGAACCCTAAAGGAAAACAACACAACTAGGCAACTAAAGGGTGAATTTTTAATTTTTTTAAAGATTAAGTGCATTAATTATAACAATTGCACGTTTAACAACACAACGGAAGTCTGACACATGATTTCCTAATGGTTACCAACGAAGATTAAATCATAGATTATATTAACACCATGGCTAATCCAATTGTCCATTTAATTAAGTAAATTAAATTTAAATTAATTTCAGGAATGGACTTTAGCCAAGAACAAGAAATAATCAGACAGGATTTTAGATTTGACAAACATCTTAACACACACATGATTCAGAAAGATAGAAGACATAAAATATTTTCTTTAAAACAACAATCAAAAGAAGCCACCCAACCTCGTATAGCTTTCCTGGAAGAAAATTTGTAGAAGAGAACCAATCCTTCAACAAGCTTCCAATAAATTTCTCTTCACCTAAATCCCTTGACCTGTTTCGTGTGTGTCCCTAAAATAAAGACCTATTCCCCTTTTAAACTAAAATTCTAGGTTGCATATCTATTTTTCCCAAAAAAACCTAATATTTAATTTTATTAACAAAAGCAATTTTATTTTCTTTTCTAATTTTCTAACAAAGGATAAGTTAACATGCAATAATTAAAAATCATTTTTCTTTCTTTTCTTTTCTCATGCAAATTAATTAATTTTCTAAATAAAGAAATTAAAGCAATACTTTAATTCTAATTAATTCTTTTATTTATTTATTTATTTATTCTTTTATTCTTTTATTTATTTAAAATTCTAGGAAACAATAAATGAAATTAATCTAATTTATTTTTCACTAAAATATAAATAAAATATATTTCTAATATCATGCAACTTGCAACTTAATTTAATAATTTCTTTTAATTAACTAAATTTATAATCTCAATGCATAAAATACATAACTCAAAAATGCCAACTATGAGATAACTCCATAAATTTAATTAATTAATTAAATCCACTAAAACACACAAACTGAACAAACCTCAAGCAAATACTCATAAAAAGATCAAACGACAAAATATGAAGGCTGAACAAACTGACAAGATGACCAACTGACAACACTCACAAGAGTGTAACTAAGTAAAATAGGGTCAACTACTACCTCCTCCACTTCCATCAAAAAATATAAGGCACACTCAGACCTGTGAAGCCAGGTGGAGATGATACCCCGTACCTACCCGGTACTTGTACCTGCAATATCCTGCATCACCAAACCACACATGCATGTATACAATATAGAAAACATGGCATACACACTAATGAAGGAGAATTGCGACATTCCCTATCTCACCAAAGTGAGTGAAGGAAAATCATCCCCTTGCATCAAATACACTCACAGACACACAACATATAATTCCACATTGCATAGATAAAGTAAAGTGTCAGTACATAGCAATAATCCATAAAATGCCATAAATCACAAGTACTGAAATACTGCAAATAAATTATGCATCTCATATCTAGATAAAGCATGAAATAATGTCATATAAGTCTGAATAACACATCATGGTAATGTATACACTGAAATTAAACAACAATAAAATATGAGTCTAATGAGTTCAAATGAGTAGGGGTACTACATTCTCCCCCCCAAAACTAGGCTTACTCTTGGAAGCCTAAAATAATTAAGAATACAGCTCTCTTATCTTCACTTCATCCTCCCAAGTTGTTGAGGTCTCATCATTTGGGTCCCATAGGACCCTTACCTGGTCGATGGTGCAACCCCTGAGGATCAAATCCCGACACTGAAGAATGTGCACATGCTCCATGGAAAGTTGTTCATCCTCGACTTCCAAAGAGTTCTAATCAAGAACATGTGTCACATCAGGATGATAAGGTCAAAGAACTAAAACATGAAAGACATCATGGATGCAGGATAAACTCGTTGGCAAGGCAAGATGGTAGGCAACAAGTCCTATCCTCTCAAGGATCTCAAAAGGTCCAACAAACTGAGGTGCCAACTTAGAACCCTTTCCATAACGGATCGAACTCTTCCACGGATGCACTCTTAAGAACACAAGGTTGCCAATAGAAAATTGGCTATCTATCCTATGAGCATCTACATACTTCTTTTGCCTATCCTATGCAGCTACCAAATGCTCACGAATCCTCTCTACCTGCTGCTCCATCTCCCGAAGAATATCCAGTCCTATAAGCACCATGTCCTCTAGCCGATCCCAACTCAAAGGAGTGTCGCAAGGATGACCATACAATGCCTAAAAGGGGGACATACCTATGGAGCTATGATATCCATTGTTATGAGAAAAATCCACTAGATAGATATAATCCTCCCAACGTGACTGCTGGTCCATAACATACATGCGAAGCATGTCCTCCAAAACCTGATTCACTCGCTCGGTCTGACCATCTGTCTCTGGGTGATACACTGAACTAAAATTTAACTGAGTCCCCAAAGCATGCTGAAGTGAGGTCGATGATGCTGAGGTAAAGACAAGATCTCTATTAGAGATGATCTTCCTTGGAATCCCATGCAATCTCACTACATCTTCCAAGAAGACTCATGCCACCACTGCTGTCATATAGGAAGCTCAAATAGGAAAAAAATGAGCAACCTTAGTCAATCTATCAACAATGACCATGATAGCATCATGACGATGCGAAGAGACATGCAAACCAATAATGAAATCCATGGAAATGATATCCCATTTGCAATCCGGTACCAAATTATGTTGTAAAAGCCTTGCCAAGTGCTAATGCTCTACCTTCACTTATTGACACTCTAAACACTTTGACACAAAATCAGGAATGTCGCATTTCATACTAGCCCAATGATAAATCTGTCTAAGATCTGCATGCATCTTCTTGACACCTGGATGTGCCAAATAAGGTGCATGATGGGCCTCAGTTATGATCAAAATGCGAAGACCCTCCAAAGGAGGTACATAGATCCATCCAAGGTGAAGAAGAAATCCATCTGCCTCAAGGTTATATCCAAAAAATCTACCCTCTAAAGGCCTTCTGGACTCTATCACGGCTCTAACATCTTGATACCAAGTATCTTGAGGAAAAACTCCAAGAATCCTCT
The DNA here is from genome assembly GCF_030272615.1 of Cryptomeria japonica. NCBI lineage: Eukaryota > Viridiplantae > Streptophyta > Pinopsida > Cupressales > Cupressaceae > Cryptomeria > Cryptomeria japonica. Next base: position 325,769,012 of record NC_081411.1, read on the forward strand.
CTCTCAAGTCTACTCCAAGGGACAATGCTGAAACTTCATACTGCCTATGACTCAAAGTATCTGCCACTATGTTCTCTTTCCCCTGAATATAATGAACCTCAAAATCATACTCGTAGAAGAATTCTATCCATCTCCGCTGTCGAGCATTCAAGTTTGGTTGCGTGAATATATACTGCAGACTGTAGTGATCACTATGCAGCTCAAACCAATGCCCTAATAGGAAATGTCGCCATCTAACCAAAGCATGAACCACAGCTGCCAACTCTAAATCATGAACTGGATAGTTCAACTCATGGTTCTTGAGTTTGCGAGACTCATAAGAAACCACACATCCATCCTGCATAAGCACTGCACCTATAACTTCCAAAGAGGCATCTGTGCATACCATAAAATCTCTAGATGGATCAGGAACTGCCAAAATTGGAGCACTGACAAGGAGTTCCTTCAAGGTCCAAAAAGCTACCTCACACTATTCTAACCAAACAAACTTCTTCCCTTTTCTCTGAAGAGAATTAATCGAGTGTCCTATCTGAGAAAATCACTCAACAAAGCGACAGTAATATTCGGCCAAACCCATAAAACCCCTAACTTTTGAAACGTTGGTCAGTGCTGGCCAATCAACAATGGCTTGGATCTTTGAAGGATCCACAGACATACCTTCTCCCGAAACCACATGATCAAGATAGTTCACCTCAGACTAGAAGAAGTCACACTTCGCCAAATTGGCATAAAGTTGATTCTCCCTCAAGCACTGCAATACCTGATGTGAGTGACCCTCATGCTCCTCCATAGTTCTATAATAAATCAGAATGTCATCCAAGAATACAATGACGAAACAATCAAGGTAGGTGCAAAAAACCCCATTCATGAGGCTCATGAAAACTAAAGGCATGTTCATCAACCCAAATGGCACCACTGCGAACTCATAGTAACCATAATGAGTATGAAACACTGTCTTATGAATGTCTATATCATGAATGCGCAACTGATGGTATCTAGATTTCAGGTCAATCTTAGAGAACACCTTGGATCCCTTAACCTGATAAAAAAGGTCATCTATACAAGGCAATAGATATCGATTCCAGATGGTTACCTTATTCAGTTGTCGATAATCAATGCATAACCGAAAAGAACCATCTTTCTTCTAAACGAAGATAACAGGTGCACCCCAAGGGGAAACACTAGGACGAATGAATCCCTTGGCCAACAATTCTTCTATCTGCAACTTCAACTCACTCAACTCTTGAGTAGTCATCTGATATGGAGCTCTCTAAATAGGTTCTGCACCAGGAACCAAATCAATGCAAAAATCTATGTCTCGCTTTGGAGGCATACCAAGAATATCCAACGGAAACACATCAGGATACTCTCGAAGAATAGGGTGACCATCAAGAGTGATTTCTTGACTCTTTGACTCATCCACATCCTCAAGAGTAACTACAAAAAGCTGACACCCTCTACGCATGCACCGCTTAAGTTGCATAGCAAAGATCATACGTAGGGATATCGGTCTCTGAACTCCAACAATCTCCACTTCTCTGCCAAGGTCATCTAAACACTCCACTGTCTTCTTGTGACAGTCTACATGAGCACTATGAGATGATAGCCAATCCATCCCCAACACAACTCCATAAGAACCCAAAGGAATGACTCGAAAGTCAACTGAGGTACCTATGGTTCCTAGGTCCAAATCACAACTGAGAATAAAGGCATCTACAGAAACACGGACACCTATAGCCAACTCTACTTGCCACCTATCCTAGCTTTCCTAGCCATGACCTAGCACCACAAAAGAGAAAATGGTTCAGATCTACGGCAAGGATAAGACAAGAGAAATACAAACATTAAGACCTAAACAAAAAGGTTAAATTGAAAGGCTCACTATAAACCCAGAGTACCCAGTGTTGAAACTTGGGCTCTAATACCAAATGTAATGCCCCACTATGAACCCTAAAGGAAAACAACACAACTAGGAAACTAAAGGGTGATATATATATATATTTTTAAAGATTATGTGCATTAATTATAACAATTGCACATTTAACAATACAACAGAAGTCTGACACATGATTTCGTAAGGGTTACCAATGAAGATTAAATCGTAGATTATATTAACACCATGGCTAATCCAATTGTCCATTTAATTAAGTAGATTAAATGCTTAAGATTAAAACTACGCATACATCTAAATTCCATAATGAAAGAATCAAAGTATTCCAATGCATTTATTTATCCATAAACCATCTGTACAAAAGATCAAAGCAACTGAATTAACATACATTCCACTGACATGATATTACAATATCCATAAATACATGGCTTCCAATAATACCATGGATTACAAAGTTACAATATCAAGGATTACATAAAAGTTGATACAATGACCACAAGGTCTCAACAGAACAATGATCACAAACAAGAGCTGGTACATGAACGACGAACCAAGAAACACCAACAAAGCCTTTCTTTTCCTGAAGATACAATCCAGAACATCTGATCGGAAGTGGCACTACCACCCGACCATGTGATCCCAAAATGGATCCACGCCACCGTGCTAAGAGATAGTAGATGACCCTCAAGCAAGCAAAATAAGACAAGTACGAAAGAACTTCATGACTCTGCAAACATCCATGTGACTCAACTCACAAATACTAGTGACTCTAAGGAGAGAGTGTCATGGCGTGGCTTATGGTGGTTACCCTGGTAGGCCTCCATAGGTCCCAGCCCCCATCCTCGGTTATCCTGGTAACCTCTCCCAAACCTCCGACTTCATCTAAGTCTCATGTGAACCCTACCAATCCTTTCATGAAGACAAGGTGGTAAGTTTGCTATTCCAGGCCTTCTCACAACATTATGAGCCCTATACTAGCACTCACCTATGCACGAGGTACATTATCTTAATCAATATTTATTCTACCCAACCCCTAATCAATTATTAGGTTATCACTTTTTAACTAACTTTCGAAGGGTTATCCTGCCATCCACTTCGGGCACGCCCCCCGCTCAAAAGCCACTCTCTCTCATAGGACACTAACAGGAAAGGTCTCTCTACACGAACTCTATGGTGAAATAGACAACCATAACTAATCCTGACAAACCACAAGTGAAGGATACACAGTCATTAATCCAGGATTGACCATTTGGAACAAAACACACAATGGCTCACATCAACAGGGTTATACAACAACACCTGACCAAGGAGATATAACAACATATGACATAATGACAACTCAACCAGAATTGCAACGAAATTAAGCTTGAATGCAAATACCATTTACACAAGATCCTGATACAAACAATCTTTTCTTAAAATAGCCAAAAGCATAAATAACTTGCAATTAAAGATTTTCCAGAAAATAAGAAAACACAACTATATTAATACAAGGAAATCAATGTTGTCATTTGTCCAATAAGGTTAAATAAAATCACATAAAAATTAATCTCCTAATGTATTTCCAAACATAAATATAGAATCTAAAATTATAAGCTCTTTTTTTGGAAATAACCAAACTCTAAATTAATTTTATATATATGTATATATCTATAATCACATTACAAAATATATATATAACCACATGAATTAATTTTCACAGTTTTAAAATAATACTAAATAACTTAATGCCCATAATAAAATAAACTTATATATATATATATATATATATATATATATATATATATATATATATATATATATATATATATATAATGAATTCATTTAAAAATCAAATTTAATAACCTGCACAGAAATCCGAAACTCCATATTTCGGTTTGCACGAAATATTTATAGGAAGAAGCGAAAACAATTAATACCCCTGCTCCCTGCATGGTAACACGTGCTGCCGTAGGTAGCACATGCTACCGTCGGTAGCACTACTACTGCATGGTAGTAGGTGCTACCGTAGGTAGCACTGCTACTTTACGGTATCAGATGCTACCACCGGTAGCATACTACCGTTGGTAGTACGGTAGTCGTACTACCATCGGTAGTGGCTACCGTTTGGTATTTTTTTATTTTAATTTTTTTTTTATTATTTTTTTTTTAAATTCACAATAACCTAAAAACCAGTAAATTTAATTTTCAACCAGAGTTTATTTCCAAACCAATTTACTTCCAGGGAAATTAATTAATACATAATTTCTCCAAAATAATATAATAAAATAATTTCCCTTAACTTTTAATAACACAATAAATTTAATTAATGATTAAATTTATTTCTATAATAACTAATAATATCACAGAGATACACAAATAATAAATAGGACTGCCATAGCCAAATATCAAAACAAAAATCAAACAAGAGGGAATGATTTCTTTGGTAAATCCCATTCCTCCCAAATCTTGCAATTTCCATGCACAATAAAAATCTTGGCAAAATTTGCCATAATAACTTTTCCCAATTTTCTCTAAATTTAAACTAAAAACACCCAGGAAATAACTTCTTTCCATAAACTAGAAATTAATTTCAGGAATGGACTTTAGCCAAGAACAAGAAATAATCAGACAGGATTTTTGATTGGACAAACATCTTAACACACATATCATTCAGAAAGATAGAAGAAATGAAATATTTTCTTTAAATCAACAATCAAAAGAAGCCACCCAACCTGGTATAGCTTTCCTAGAAGAAAATTTGTAGAAGAGAACCAATTCTTCAACAAGCTTCCAAATAAATTTCTCTTCACCTAAATCCCTTGACCTGTTTCCTGTGTGTCCCTAAAATCAAGACCTATTCCCCTTTTAAACTAAAATTCTAGGTTGCATATCTATTTTTCCCAAAAACCCCTAATATTTAATTTTAGTAATAAAAGCAATTTTATTTTCTTTTCTAATTTTCTAACAAAGGATAAGTTAAGATGCAATAATTAAAAATCATTTTTCTTTCATTTCTTTTCTCATGCAAATTAATTAATTTTCTAAATAAAGAAATTAAAGCAATACTTTAATTCTAATTAATTCTTTTATTCATTTATTCTTTTATTCTTTTATTTATTTAAAATTCTAGGAAACAATAAATGAAATTAATCTAATTTATTTTTCACTAAAATATAAATAAAATATATTTCTAATATCATGCAGCTTGCAACTTAATTTAATAATTCCTTTTAATTAACTAAATTTATAATCTCAATGCATAAAATACATAACTCAAAAATACCAACTATGAGATAATTCCATAAATTTAATTAATTAATTAAATCCACTAAAACACACAAACTGAACAAACCTCAAGCAAATACTCATAAAAAGATCAAACAACAAAATATGAAGGAAAAACAAACTAACAGGACGACCAACTGACAACACTCATAAGAGTGTAACTGAGTAAAATAGCGTCAACTACTACCTCCTCCACTTCCATCGGAAAATATAAGGCATGCTCAAACCTGTGAAGTTAGGTGGAGATGATACCCCATACCTACCTGGTACTTGTATCTGCAATATCCTACATCACCGAACCACACATGCATGTATACAATATAGAAAACATGACATACACACCGATGAAGGAGAATCACGATGTTCCCTGCCTCACCAAAGTGAGTGAAGGAAAATCATCCCCTTGCATCCAATACACTCGCAGACACACAACATATAATTCCACATTGCATAGATAAAGTAAAGTGTCTGTACATAGCAATAATCAATAAAATGCCATAAATCACAAGTACTGAAATACTGTAAATAAATTATGCATCTCATATCCAGATAAAGCATGAAATAATGTCATATAAGTCTGAACAACACATCATGGTAATGTATCCACTGAAAGTAAACAATAATAAAATATGAGTCTAACTCATCATACACTATGCATTTGATGCAATCCACTTTGCTCCTTCCCAAGACACTCAAACACACCCAAAATAACTTGAACTTATCTTCATACAATGACCACACGTGTCACCATAATTACCGCTCAACATTAGATCTTAAAACAACAAACTTTGATCGGTTAGGGTTTTACAAAAACAACTAGTAGGGTTTACCGGTTACATAACATAGAAAGGTTTAACCCTATACACAGATTTAACTTACAAACTACCATACCGATTTACAACATCTTCCACAAAGTTTATAATATCGGTTTCAAGACAAAAGCAATAACAACAATAACATCAGCAATATCATGAATACCATTCACCAGTTCAATTGACATCAATGGCAACATATCATTAATGCAATCTATATGCAAAATGCCAATATGTGCAAGATTCTCTAGGAACTACTATCGCAAGATCTCACAGAGATCAAAATCCTTGTTCAACTCTGCCATTTTATACACCATATTTATTTTCATGGCCAAAATGGAGTTTTCCCTATTGGTGAAATAAATCTTGTTTCCAATCATCATTCATAGATACTTAGTCCTCGAATTCCAGACAAAGTTAACTACTAGAGAATGTTTGTCAAAGGTTGCACCAGTTAAAATCCATGACATCCTTGTTCTTGGTGGATTTTGGACCTGGATCCTCTCTCGAATCACTCAAACTAGTAATAACTTTTATTACATCTTTAGTATTATGGTGAGTTTGATCTACCCAAATAAATTTATCATGGAATCTACTCATAACTATCCTGACCCACTTTTCATCGTAACAGAAGTCGAGAAAGTCATTCCATGTGTCTAGATTCTTCTTAGCTAAGTTTTCAAATTTGGGTCTTACCTCACCATGCTCATTAATGATTTTATCAGTCCACAACTCCAACATTTTCCTATGATGGCTGAACTCCTCTAGCTTGACATGGATAAAGGATTGGATATCCTCTGCTAGAGCCAAACTAATGGGTCGGTTTGAGAAAGCCCTAGTTGGATCAATTTTCATTTCCTTGTATAGATTCTTATCGAACACAGAATGAGGCTCAGATGAAATATGAACTACGATAGGGGTAGCCATGATCGTCGATTCAACAAATTGTTAACCCTGATCAATTTTGCAAAAGAAACCCTAAACACTCTGATTGCCTTGATTGTCTTCAATACTCTCAATGCTATTTTAATTCATGATGAAATGAATTTTGTTGAAGTGTTGTCCTTATATTCCTTTATGCAATGCTTCACATTAAATACATGTGAGTCGTCTTCCACTTTCTCAAGTTTCACATTAAAATGTTGGATGTTGTGATGAGTTATGACTTCGATATGCCTTAGCCAAACTTTAACATACTCTACTCTACTGGTATTACATCTTCACTCTTTGGTAGGGGACATGAATATGATGTCATTCTGATTGCTCCCCCTAGGCCAAAGCTAGGTGTTGACATATCTATAGTCTCTTTCTTTCTCCATATCTTCTTCATCTTATTTTTCACATCCTCAACATTGATCTTCTTTGCCAGTTTGACTAGATTTTGAACCTCATTTCTTATGCATTCTCTTGCCATGTGTCCAGATTTGTTGTAGTTGTAACAATTGATGTTTAGATGATTTTGGCTTGACCTACTTTAGTTAGCTTTGTGTCCAAAAATATTTCCTCTATAACATCTTCCTATAAAGTGATTATATCTATTTTGAGTCATAACTAAATTTATATATTGATTAGCTTTATGACTATATTTAGTGTATGTGTAACATGTACTAGAGAATAGGTTAGAATTTTGATTCAAGATACTTCTAAATTCTACCACCTTATGATCTACTTTATCACCTTTATAACAAGAACCATTAAAGAAGGTTTTTTTCTTACAACCATACATCCAACATGCAACACTGATGGCTATAAGTATTTGTATCAATTATTTTGACAGGTTAGCAACCAGAAAGTGGTGGGACTAGACTATCCACACACTACATCAACCAAAATATTTTCATGTGATGTCTGATTCTAACTTGATTCATAAAATGCCTTGTAGAACACACCTTTAACATATTCGGATAGGACCGGAACTAAAAATGCCTTGAAGAATCGTCTCTCATCGCTTCTAAGTGGGACCAAACCCAAAACACCTTTCGATAAGAGTAAATACCAGACCTCAAATATGAATGAAATATATACATTCATTACATATAGAAGAAAACTTTCAATCTGAATCAAATACATACATGCTGAACAAAATCACATCTATGACATCAATGACAACACGCCAACATATACCCTACGCTTGGAGTATTAAAACACTAAATGAATATAATGTAAATGAGAATGCTTCAAATCACAAATGCAATAATGGACCTAAATCAATAATGTAAATATGAAAATAACATGAAACTATACCAAAACCTAAGGGAGAGGTACAAGCCAATAAACAGTCGGCGATCTCCAATTATTGTTTAATATCTCCAAAGCTTAAATTGATGATGAAAATAGTTGATGAAGACTTGATGAAACTTGATAAATTATTGATTTTCTAATTGAATACTTCACATAAACCCTCACTTTGACTTCACAAGAGGCTCCTTCAATTGCTAGAGTTGTTGGATCCTTCAAATGAGGAAAGGAAAGGCTATATGTATGAAACCCTAATTTAAAGTTTGATCATAGGCCAAACTAGAAATGATATAATTTTGCACAAAGTTGGATTTAAATATTATAATACCACCATAACATGATCCTTAAATTTGGCAGGAAAAAGTCAAGACCATGATGAATCACCATTGTCTAGCCAAATTTGTTCCAAATTTTTAGGGATGCAAGGTATCATGATTACAAAGTAAATCCCAACTTGGTGTGACAATTCAAGGTGTTTAGATATGTGAAATCAGGCCTTGAAGGTCGAAATAGGACCTAATTGGGGGTTTAATGAATAAGTTGATTAAAAGGATAAAATAAAAAGGGGCACACTTAGGATTAAGGGTCCAATTTTATAACGTGTGGAGTAATAAAAGAGGAATTTAGATTTAATTAAATTAATTAATTGAATTCTTAAAGGGAATTTAAAAATATAAAATGAAACACAATAAGGTCGGTGCTAACCTAAGCGTGAAATTGTAATACCCAATTAAGGGTGTACAATTTATGATGCTACACTTAGCCCCCACTTTAGTGGTCATATAACACTACATGCTTATGCAAGCTAAAGTATAGAAAATTAAACATTCATGAAAAAGGATATATCCATAAGGTGTCAAACAAAGCCCCCAATGATATATCTAGTACACTATTAGGAACCACATCCTACAAAACCACATCGCTAGATAAAATCACAAAATCACCTAAATACTTGCTAAGGAATGATGAAATTTAAGGGTATCTATATGCCCCCCTATTTCAGCTTGCTAATTAGCAAATTGAAATAGGCAATCATGTTTACCACATCAAATTGTAAAATGAAGTGGTGAGAAATGCTCTTAATGAAGCTTGGTAAAATATTGAAGCAAATCATGGAACATTTGGTAAGAAAGAGAACTAAGACATAGTTTGAACTAAGACATGGTAAGAAAGATTATGAAAATGGTTGATAGTTTGCACATCACCAGCTCAAACAACTTATCTCTCAAGGCTAGTCATATTTGGAAAATGGTGACATACTCTTCTCATACAACCTTTAGTGGCAAGATACTACAAAGAGCATCAAGGATGAAATGAACATTATTGAGGATAAGAATTAGAAAAACTTATGCAAATTACAAGTTTTCTAAGGACTTATCTGATTTCAATAGATCCAAAATTGAATAGATTCATGATAAATATTATGATTTGAAGTATCGAAGGGTTGAAATTATTCTTCCCTTAGGGAAATTGCAAGATTTGAGTAATGAAAGAATATCCATCATGAATCAATCCCTCTCCTTAGCCATTCAGTTCACATATTTTATACTTTGTTCCATTCAAGAGGTAGAGAAAATGCACATGTCCATGTAGGTACACATTGAGTTCCTATTAGAGGAAATCTCTCACTAGGATAAACACAAGGACTCATGGACCACACATGTTCAGAAGCTTAAACATTTCTCCAGTTGACAGTAGTGTCTCCCTTAGGGGGGGGTTCCATTTTTGTTTATGGATAGTTTATATCTTTTTGGCCCTTTTTCATTATTTTCAAAGGAGGGGCAGTGTTAAGTGTTTGAAGTATCTTTATGTTATTTTATGCAAATTCTCAAACTGTTGTTATTTCAGTTGTTTTTCCTAAAGAAAAAATAATGAAAATTTATAATATATTATATTTTGTTCCCATCAATGACAAAGGGGGAGATTTTTGGCTTCTTGTCATTCATGTCATGGATCTGATTTGGTTTGTCATGTATGTATTTGATTCAATACAAAGTTTGTGGATGTAAATATTGTTATATAGTATATGTACAGTGGATGTAGAAGTTAGTTTGTTCACTTTAAAGGAATTGTAACACATGCATATGTCAGATGAAACTCTAACAGTTCAAATTCTGTATACTCTTTTATTTGATAGTGAGCCTTTTTGTATTTAGGCGTTGATCCCTTTGGGAAGTGAGCCACCCCTTGTTCTATGTAATGTTAGGATTCCCAAAGATATGGAGAGGGGGGGGGTGAATCAATATCTGATAGGTAATAAAACTTTCTTAACTTATAACATGAAAAGCATATCAAAACTATGTACCGATAAACCAAAATTAATGCAGCAAGTAAGAACAATAACCACAACATAAGAAGCACACCCTAACATAATATTTTAATGAGGAAACGCGGTGTGGGAAAAACCTTGGTTGGATTTGTGACCCACAATATTCACTTACTAGCCAATAAGGGAATATTGCTATTTACAAAAGGGGCCTGCACATGCAGTGTAAGACCCCACACCATTAATACAATCCTAATTGTTGCAAAAAAAAAAATTCATAGTTAAACTAAAATGGTGGTAGAATGGAAGTGATGCCACTCTATTAGTTGTGTTTTTTTATGCATCGCTCTAATTATGATGAAAGCTAAATAGCATTAACATATAAGTTTCCAGTGTATTGATTTGATTATTGATAACTAACAATTGCATATGTGCATATGAAATGATGATTTAATATGGGTTTGCTTAGAAATGATGTTTAAATAATTCACAAGTAAAAATTATTGGGAATTTGGACAACAATGTATATGCAATATTATGATGATCTAATTGTGCTTGTGGTTGGATAATGCAGCATAGATGGTGTACAATATAAGGAAGAAAAGAGTATTACTCCAAATCAAATATCTTGTGAAGGTGTTAGAAGGGTAACCTATTTTGCATAGAAATGGATGAAGGAATATATTTATCTTATTTAGAGTCAATTTTAAATGTGTTGAGAGGGCATACAACTTTAGGTCATGTGGGGAGAGAGGAGATTTGAGTTTGAAAAACCCTTTGGGTAAAGCCAAAACTCGAATGGGTCTTTGTGTGGGTTTCAAAAAGGTGTTGTGTGGTCCATTTTATGGGTTTTGGTGCAAAAATAGACCCCTAGGGTCAATACCTTGGGGTTAGGGACCTTTAGAACATGTGATAGTGTCCTCTGGGCTTGATGTGACCCTTCAAAATCCCACTTGTTTGTAAGTGACGGGATTACAGTTGAGACCCATATATGTCTTAGCAAGAAGCTAGAGAGATCACTACCCACTTCTCCTTTTGGAGAACTTGGATTAAGAAGAAATTGCAGATGGAAGAAGAAGAAGAAAAAGGGTTCTTGATGGAGAAGGAGATCATCTTGTGGGCTTGGAAGAAAGATAAGTTATTCTTCACCCTCCTTGTTGATTTTAGCATAGATGATACTATGAGGATAGAAAATCATGGAAGACTTGAGTTGTGAGAATGTTACAAGAAAAAAAAAAAGTGTTAAAGAAAGATTCTTCTATACTAGGATGTCTTCACCATAGATTTTCATGGTGTATAAAATATTTATCTTGCTTGGGGGTTTGGCTAGAGCCTATGGGGTTTCATGATGCTAAATAAGGTTGGGAGGAGAGCAAGCCTTTGTTAGTTCTTTTCCATTAAAATACATCTAATGAAGATTATGTGTTTTATTTGAAAATGGTAATTTAAGAGATATTTTATGATATTTTGGCTAAGAAATTTATTCAAACAATATAAGAGAAAGATTTGTTTCTTTGTATTTCCTCTTTCAATGCCGATCATTTGATTTACCAGCTGAAACTATAGGAATTGGTTGCATTATTATGGTTATATAAACCTACATAGTTTGTAAGAGTGATATCATTATTAATGTCAACCCATTTCTTTACCTCGTATTTTTTTTCTGAAGGATAAAGTTGGCAAGTAAATCTGCCATCACTGATACTTTATGATCATGCTATGTTTATGAATGGGATTTAGTGGTTTAGGAGAAGAACTAAAGGAATGTACAACTATATGAAGATATTGCATGTTGTCTCCCTGCTTGGATTGTGTAAAATATACCAAGCGATGACTAAAAGATTAGTAGTGGAATGGAATAAATTGTGTATATTAGATGCCTGCACTGTTAGAATGGTCTATAACCAATTTCACATAACCTTAATTTTTGGTATACGCCATTTAAATGCACTAAAAGATGTTTAAATTGATGCATCTGTAAAGTCAAGGTTATAGCTTGTAGCATCAATGAACCTATCATAATAATGTGTGAAATGATGTATTTATTCTATTTTACTTGTGGATTACCTAAGATGTTTTGAAGTTAAGATATTGCTTTTGTATGGACAATAATGCAGCGATACTAACTGTATTGAGAGAAAGCCTATTTTGAAGATCTATCCTTACAATATTTATTTTATTTTTTTGGTGGAAACAAGTATACATATTTGGTTACCGTAAAAGATGATAAAATATACAAACACTAAACAATGTATAATTATCTACAAATGTAAACATATTTGTCCATTTCTTTAGGAAACACGATTTACAAAGAGTTACTAAACAACCCTCAAGGAGTCATTAATGGAGTTATTTAAAATCAGGTAGAACATATGCATTTGAAAGAGTATATCAAAGGTTACATGAACATTCTTAGTGCTTCAATACTGATAAAAATAAAGGAAATATGATAGATGGTTATAGAAATAGATAGAGCTGTATCAAGGAGGCCAACATTCATTCTAGTAGGGCAACTGTTGCTACTAAGAAATGAGTTAGAAGGATGGTGAATGGATTTTATGAGAGCTCATTCCTCTGCGCAACTAGCCAAGATCTGTATTGATAGAAGAACAAATGAATAAACTGAAAAAAAAAATAAAAAAAATCTAAAGTGATTCCTTAGTCAATGTAATAATTAGCGCACCATTGTGACTGACTCATGTATCATAGAGGCAACGTGACCAAGTAGAAGTATATACAAAGAACTCCTCCTTTCATTACCTCCTAGTTGTACCTAAATCAATTTAATAGGAGGGAGACCTTTCAACTCGATTTGATAATGGAATGAGTCGGTGTTACCTTCATTATGGCTGACATCAAATGACTGCGACATAAAGATGTACGTTGCAATAGTGGTTATGGCTGCACATAGTAGACTAAATAACCCGCTCTGAAGATAAAGAGGAACAAGGACATTTGGTCAAATGGATGTGGGAAACTAAGTTAAACCTGCTTCGAAGAATACTCAAAGGAAGAAAAATAAATTAAAAAATTCATATGCTCTCTATTGCCTTACCTATCTACCTTCACATGACAATACAAATTCCAGTTGAAAACCATTCTTCTCTCTTAAATTGATAAGAAATGGTCAGTGTGCCTAAATGAAGTACAACCATGATCGTAATCGCTTCCCTCTAGATTTGCACAATGTTTTGGTCCCAGATTCATAGTCAACATGGGGCTAGGCTGGGGGCGTAACCAGGTACTCTATGTGAGTATTTAATTCTCTGACAGGTATAAGCCATTTCCTTATCGATGAGCCTAATTAATGGGCATGTCTCCAGAATTCTGTATCCTTAGAAAGAAATGGTCAGTGTGCCTAAATAAAGTACAACCATGATCGTAATCACTTCCCTCTGGATTTGCACAATGTTTTTGGTCCCAGATTCATAGTCAACATGGGGCTAGGTTGGGGGCATAACCAGGTACTCTGTGTGAGTATTTAATTCTCTAATAGGTATAAGCCATTTCCTTATCGATGAGCCTAATTAATGGGCATGTCTCCAGAATTCTGTATCATTAGATAAGACTTTATCTTCTCTTGTCTGGGATGCAACCGACTGATATTCATATCCTGCAACTAAGAAAATACGTGCAAAATACAATGATAAAAAAAATAAAAAAATAATAAAATAAATAAAGAAGTAAATAAATAGATAAGAACAAATGAATTAGGAAATATATTTCTCTTTTAAATTAATACATATTATCAATGATTAATGTTATTAGATATAGCTAAGTTGTAAATTAGATGTTTCTAATTTTTATAAAATTTCAAGTTTAAACCCCTCTTGACTTTGAGATCTAAAATAGATATTGAAAGATAAAACAAAATATATGAATGAAAAATATATAAAAGTTATTGAATGTTTCTAATTTTTCTTTAACACAGTTGTTTCTAAATTTACAGTCTTCATTTCTTGTATGTGTTTTGATTATGTTTCTAAATTGAGAATTTAAGAATTCAAATTTAATATCTTATGCAATATATGTCATAAAATATAAATCAATGATATTCTTTAATCATTATTTTAAAATTAGAAACTAAATCATTTATTATGTACATATATTAAAACTATATATGATTAGAAAGAAAAATATGTGTAATATTTGGTTATTCTTTGAAGAATAAAGGAAATTAGCTATTCATTATTTAAAAATGAAATAACATATAATAATAATAATTATAGACTATGTAACAAGGGATTAGATGAAATTATTTATGTATTGAGAGAACTAAGTTCCTCGGTGGGCATCATTACTAATGTTAATACAATTAAAGTATTAATAATATTGTCAATAATGATACCAATGAGAAAATATCAATTTGATAAGGGGATTATTTTTATTAAATATCATAGATATTAAGATTTATTGCATCAAATTTAAGGGAATGCTATTATGGATTTAGAACTATAATGTTAATGGAATGCTAGTTATTTTCTTTAGTAATAATGAGACTATCTTATGTGAAAATAAACTAGCAACTTCAATTGAATTATGAACACTAGAATTAAACATTAATAGTAAACCATAACATATAAAAGAAAGAATTGTAATACTATTCTTGCAAGTAATGCTAAAATGATGCAAGAGGTAAGAATGTTACCATTGGAGTGCAACGCTAGCAAAGGCTAAATTGAAAATGTCAATCACAACCTACTACTTGACAATAGGAGACAACCATGTACAAATACGTACCTGTGTTCATTACTACACTGAGATATCATGTTGTGATATGATATGACCTTCTTATACAATGTCTTGTGATGTCAGTAATAGGTCTCCATCCATGTGTTAAGCAAGTGATTAGTTAATCATATAAAATAAATTATTAGTGTATACCCAAAGAAGTAAATCAAGCATGAAAATTAGAATTATAAAAAGAAAAGAAAACAAAAAAAATTAGTCATGTTTTGCCTGATAAAATTTTGGGCATTACATGCAGGAAGGCCAAGTGCCTAAGCTCACTGCTCAATTACAAAGGAAGTCACACTGACTTACAAAAATGGATTATACAAATCCAATGTCTTGTCCTGCTTCAAATTAGCATATGCTATGCTAGATCTAGTATCGGTTTAAGCTCTGCTACATACATAAAACCCTTAACCAATAATTCGCACATTAGGTCTGCTACCTTCTATTTATATTTCGCATCATATATTTCACACTAAATGATCTACAATGATCTCATATATATATGAGTCATTTTACAATCCGCCATGTCGACTTTACAAAAGTTTTTACAATTAATTAAAAAATGTATTTACACAAAATTGTTGTCGGCCAGGGTGCCGGTATTCTTCTTTTCGGTGCCAGTGTTCTATATGTCGGTGTAGAGTCTGTCGATGTTGATGCTTGTGTCTGCCTGCCGATATCACATGATTGCAAGGTTTCCATCAATGACAATACCTTCAATCACCTACACTTTCTCATTGGAGTGTGCATTTTCGAACAATCTCCCCCTTTGGCATTGATGGCAACACTCATGAGAAAAATTTGAAGAATGTATCCAAAATTTGAAGTCCAAAAAGTTTGCCAAAAACTGTACCAAAAATTATACCAGATGTGTGCCCAAAATGTGTGTTCCTCCCCTTGACCTGAAGATGTCTTGTTCTAGTCATTTTTCTCATCTCACTACTCCCCCTTTGACATCAATGACA
Organism: Cryptomeria japonica; assembly: GCF_030272615.1. Taxonomy (NCBI): domain Eukaryota; kingdom Viridiplantae; phylum Streptophyta; class Pinopsida; order Cupressales; family Cupressaceae; genus Cryptomeria; species Cryptomeria japonica. The sequence continues at coordinate 325,785,188 of NC_081411.1, forward strand.
AAGGTTATCATTCGCTGTCAGTGGAGTCTTGCCTAAATTCTTGTAACCAATGGGTTACAATTTGAAAAATATCTGTCAAAACCAAATTTAAGCTGTCGGTGAATCTTTTGCTATCTTGTAATGCCTCTTGTATTCTCTGCACTATACCGGTGAGCATGTGCATTTTCTCTTCTGGTGTCTTGAGTCCAGGAACTAGAGCCTCAGAAATTTCTTTTCTCAAAGAAATGAGGTAATCTAGTTTACGACCAAGTTTACATTTCAAGTCCTTTTCTTTATCCTTTATTCTTTCTTTGTCCTTCTCTAATTTCTCAAGTTTGTCTTCTAGATCTGCAATTTTCTTTTCTATCTCCAAAAATGAATCTGATGTACCTATCAGATTGTCAGCAATATTATTAATCTCATCCTGTGCTTTGCTAATTTCTTTGTCTAGGTCTTCTATTAGAATATTTGTTTTACAAGTGTATCTATATAGTTTCTTGGAATAAAAAATTATCTCTCCAAGTTCTGATAAAGGGGTGTCCATTTTCTCCTTATTCTTCTTTACAATTTCCTCGAATAATTTCTCTTTTTCCTTAATCATTCTCTTCTTAAATATGTCCACATTTATTTGGTCAATAGTCAAAATGTTGCCAGTGATGAACTTAGACAATTTGTCTAGTTGACCTGAAGAATCCTTATTGTCAACAATGCACTTTGGTGATATCAATTTAAGAATTGGAATGGTATCATCAATAGCCTTATAGGCTTGTGCATTACATTATGTGATCTCCTTTATTGAATCCAATAAGACCTTTGTTATATTTGTAGGTCAGAATTCTACCATAGATGTACCAGATGTTTGTCCAACTGTCTTCACAATAGCCATGCTACTGGTTGTAGTAACCACCTTACTTGATTCAACCTCTGGTAGGTTAGTTTGTGTTTGCATTTCTATAAGTAAAGGTTTGGGCTTTTCAGTTTGGGCTGGTGGCACTGTTTCTGTCTAAACTTGTGTTTCAACCTATACCTATTCTGGTTTCTTTATCTATGTCTCTGAACGTTTCTCTAAGCTTTCAATAGTCGGTTTCTCAGGTGTAGCCTCTATATGTACTTCCGATTTCTTATAACTCAATGATGAACGAATAGTACCAAACCGGTACTGAGAGGGGGGGGTGAATTAGTACAGACAAAAACACAGCCTAAAACTGGTTTGTCAGCAGACACAGTGTATTGACAGACACCAGTCCTTAAACAGAGTACAACTAGCAAAACCCAGAATGACTGAGATAGGCATATACTGGTTGACACTTATCTTCTCATACAATCTTACACTTCATTTTAATTTCACCCCAATACATGAACAAGTAATCTACCATCAAGGATGTACTTATTACTGCTAGATCAACATGAATCACCGCTTAACAGAAAACAATCAAAGCATCATATGAAGAAGACATCACACATGACACACATAATTTTCACGTGGAAACCCAACTAGGAAAAACCATGGTGGGGATGAATACCCACAAGCTTTTTGAACTCTTTAGAAGTCCGCTCTATTAGGAGCCTAGTCCGGTTAAAGACTATTACAAAAGGTTCTGTCGGGAACCGATCCTGTTAGGGATCACCCGATTAAGGGATGGCTACAATACCCTGTTAAGGGTTACCTTGTTAGAGGATTTCAAAAAATCAATAGATAAAGGATATCGATGACTCAGTAGCTTTGAGTTACCCTATTAAAGGATTTTCAACAAGTCGGTTAAGGCTACCTTGTTAGGGGATTTCAACAACAAGCCAGTTAAGACTACCCTGTTAAGGGATTTCACAACTATTGAAGTGGTTAAAGATCAACAGGTATACAAATGACCTGATAACAGCACTCAATGCCAATGTAGATCCGCTTAAGCTCCTCTTCACCTTCTGCACTTACACTATGCAGATATCACTTCTCTCTTCTAGTTTGGCAAGAATCATGTATCACCTCTCTTGGATACACACACACAACTTTTGCCAACAACCTTTGAAAGAGTCACACCATTGACCTTGTAGGACAGCAGACAGGCTGGTAGCATAAACCCTAAGCCCTAAACTTGTTAGGTTAAGGAATTCAAATGGTTCAATCCTGACCATTGAGAACACTACATTAAATGCAACAGTCTTGATCCAATCTCAAGACATTCTCCATCATCCATTTCAACTGATTTTATGGCGGTTGATAACCCATCACATGTTATCACCGTATTATAGACTTCGCACATTCCTGAGGTGGATAGGAACAATCTCCCTCATGCAAGATTCTTCACGCACACAGGCTTACGTGGCAACATGATCTGTTCTTCTTTACAATGCTAACTCATCACACAATGTCACCGGTTGAGCCACACAGACTTGAATCACTCCAACCGAAAACCCTAAAATCGAGACCACCAATCGCTAATCATACACTACTTCCATGTGCCGGTTCCCATAACGTTATGCCGGTTCATCTTAAACAAACACACTGCTTCACTTTGGCACAAATGCCGGTTCACAGTGTTATACCGGTTCTCACATGTGCCGGTTCTCTCCTCTTCAGCATATTGACATCAATGACAACATACAATGTCATTATATCCTCATACCAGTTCTTATACCGGTTCACATAATGCCAACAATCTCCCCCTTTGGCATTGATGGCAATATACATAGATATCTATCCGCTTCATATCTTCTCCCCAAATTTCTATAGATATCTTCATATCTATCCGCTTCACATCTTCTCCCCAAATTTCTTCAAATATCTTCTCCACTTCACATCTTCTCCCCCTTTGACAACAATGCCAGAGTGGAGGCACAAGCATCCCTGATCCATTATGCTGCTCCCCCTGAGGAGTAGCATCCTTCAACACATCAATCCTGAAAAGATTTGACCATGCAATACCTTACTGATGTGGAGCACATACCTTTAGTTCACCTCTTGAATGGGTAGCACCCCTAATTCACCTCTCAAGTGGGTAAATGTGGCCTTTGGGAGAGGCTTGGTGAATATGTCTGCTAACTGGTTCTTGCTCGAAACATGTTCCAGTGCAATCTCTTTGTTTTGAACCTTTTCCCTCAAGAAATGATACTTAAGCTCAAAGTGCTTGGTTCTAGAATGTAAAACTGGATTCTTTGAAATATTGATAGCACTTGTGTTGTCACAAAATATGCTTACCAGTTTAGATACAGGAACTTTGAAGCCATATAATACATGCTTCATCCAAATTGTCTGAGTGCAGTTCATGAAAGCTGCAACATACTCTGCTTCCGCTTTAGACTGAGAGATGCAGCTCTACTTCTTACTCATCCATGAGACCAGTCTACCACCGAGAAAGAATGCACCACCGGTTGTGCTCTTCCAATCGTCCACATTACCTACCCAATCAACATCTGTGAATACTTTCAAGTTGAAATCATTGCTATATGGGTACCATAATCCATAGTCAACAGTTCCCTTTAGATACCTAAGAAACCGCTTGACTGCAATCAAGTGGGATTCTCTTAGACTTTTTTGGAAGCTTGCATAATGCCAATTGCATGTACAATATCCAGTCTGCTATGCACTTCATAATGCAACTTATCAATCATTGATCGGTATTCCTTCTCATCAACCAATGCTAAGTCATCCTCTTTGGATAGTTTACAACCGGTTGCTATCTTCCATGCCAAAGGTCTTCAACACCTCTTTGACATACTTGGACTAAGTGATAAAGATTCCATCTTTCATCTACTAAATTTGCAGTCCAATAAAGAACTTAATCTCTCCTATGAGTGACATCTCAAACTCCTTTTTCATCTCATTTGCAACCTCATGACTCATCTTGTCATCTCCACCAAAGATAATGTCGTCAACAAATACCTCATAGATCAGAATCTAATCTCCTTCAGTTTTCAAGTAGATATTGCTATCTTCACTTGTTCTCTCAAATCCAATTTTCACAAGATGGGAGTGCAGTCGTTCATACCATGCTCTAGGTGCCTGCTTTAGACCATATAAGGCTTTATGTAGCCTACACACCATGTCGCTGTCTTCAGATAGGGAAAACCCATCTGGTTGCTCTATGTATACCTCCTCTTCAAGTACTCCATTTAGGAATGCAGATTTTACATCCATTTGGTATACTTTGAATCCTTTAAAAGCTGCATATGCAAGAAGCATACAAACTCCTTCCAATCTTGCTACTGGAGCAAAGGTTTCTCCATAATCTTATCCTTCTTCTTGAGCATACCCCTTACACACCAGTCTGGCTTTGTTCCTTATCACTATGCCATCCTCATTCAGCTTATTTATGAAAACCAATTTGGTTCCAATGACATTTTTATGCTCTGGTCTGGGTGCCAAGGACCATGTACCATTCTTCTCTATCTGGTCAAGTTCTTCTTCCATTGCCTTGATCCATTCTTCATCTTTATTTGCCTCTTTGAATGACTTAGGCTCAAATTCAGAGATCAAACATGAGCTTTCTCTGACCTTTCTTCTTGTAAGGATCCCAACATCCTTATCTCCTATGATCTGCTTAGGATCATGATTCAGCTTGACATACCAAGGAATGGTCTTAACAGATTCCTGTTAAGGGATTTCACAACTGTTGAAGTGGTTAAAGATCAATTGGTATACAAATGACTTGATAATAGCACTCAATGCCAATGTAGATCCTCTTAAGCTCCTCTTCACCTTCTGCACTTACACTCTATAGATATCACTTCTCTCTTTTGGTTTCGCAAGAATCATGTATCACCTCTCTTGGATACACACACACAACTTTTGCCAACAACCTCTGAAAGAGTCACACCATCAACCTTATAGGATAGCAAATAGGTTGGTAGCATAAACCCTAAACCCTAAACCTGTTAGGTTAAGGAATTCAAATGGTTCAATCCTGACCATTGAGAACATTGCATTAAATGCAATAGCCTTGATCCAATCTCAAGACATTCTCCACCATCCATTTCCATCGATTTTATCGTGTTTGATAACCCATCACATGTTATCACCATTTTATAGACTTCGCACATTCTCGAGGTGGATAGGAACAATCTCCCTCATGCAAGATTCTTCACGCACAAAGGCTTACATGGCAAAATGATCTGTTCTTCTTTACAATGCTAACTCATCACACAATGTCACCAGTTGAGCCACACAGACTTGAAGCACTCCAACCGGAAACCTTGAAATTGAGACCACCAACTAGTAATCATACACTGCTTCCATGTGCCGGTTCCCATAACCTTATGCCGGTTCATCTTAAACAAACACACTGGTTTACTTTGGTACAAATGTTGGTTCAAAGTGTTATACCAGTTCCCACATGTGCTGATTCTCTCCTCTTCAGCATATTGACATCAATGACAACATACAATGTCATTATATCCTCATATCGGTTCTTATACTAGTTCACATAATGCCAACAATTTCTCTGTTTGTACCTCTGCACTGTCCACTACCGATATCTCAATAGGTTTCTTTGTATTTTCTGCAGCTGGTATCTCTATCTTTGTTTGTTTTTCAATGCTTGCATTAACAGTATGAGTAACCATTTCACTAACCCCAATCTCAATGTTATCAGCTTCTGTTCCAATTTCAACATTATTAGCCAGTTGCTCAGTAGAAACATCTTTCTTCTTTTCCTCAGTACTTTCTTTATCAACAAATATATTGACCTCCCGAGTGTCTATGTTCATAGTATACAAGATTTAAGATTCAGGATTTGTATCTTCATGTGGAGTTTCCACATTCTCAGTAGCCGGTTGACTATCAGTAGTATCTATTAGTGTAGTATCCAAAGGAGGTGGGGGCACATTGTCAGTTATTGTTAGGCTTGGAGGTCCACCTACCTTACCTTTTCCCTTATCTCTGTCCTTTTGATATACCCTGATGGTTTTAGGTCTTTTTAATTCTTCCTCTTTTTCTTTTTCTATAAATAATATATCTCATCCATCTGTTGTATCTTTTGTGACTTCTTTCACTCTACCAGCCATTAGTGCTACATGCCAGTGAGTAATGGAGAACACTGTCCGGTTTGCTTCATTGATTAGTTTATCTATTTCATCGGTTGAGTTGACTAGATGTACTGCAAGTAATTTTTCAATCTTAATTTTCTTGTCCAACTCAATGATGGATAACCTTCTAGCTTCTAATCTCCTATATAGATCATTTGGTATTTCATCAACAACTTGCATCAAAAATTTCTTGTATATATCTAAGTGTAAAATTACACTATTGTCTATGCTTTCCTTGTCATTTGCAGATAGTGTATTGTATATTTTGCTGACGTTTTTCAATTTTCCATCTTTAGTTATTTCACTCAAGATTTTATCCAGTGGAGTAATATCTTGCTTTAACTTCTTTTTCTTAGGAGTCAACTTTTTCGTTGGAGGCCTCACTGCCTGTTGTTTTTGCCTTGTTTTCCTAGGTGTAGGTGATGGTACTGGTGAGGGTTTTCTTTTTCTATCTACCCTTTTGAATACTACCGGCATATCACTTTCAAAGGAGGTTCCAACTGGTGAAAGGTGAGCTTCCAGTTGAAGTCCTTCCAACTCATTTTCCTTGATGCCAGTTTGTTTCAATACATCTTCCTTAATTGCCTTTGCTTGTCTTCTTCCTTTCCTTACTGTTGCTTCAACTTTCTTAAGTCTTTTCTTTGACTAAATTCCACTCTCTATTGTTTTAGCATTGCCAAAGACTTCTTCAGTGGGTTCCTTTGGTGCTTCAAGGAGGGATTTTGCATAAGTTTCTATAATGTTATCATCCATTTCATATCCCATTTTAGTTACCCAGATAGTTCTAGGGATAACTGCCTCCATCCAGATTTCATCTTTCTTGATTACAAAGAAAATTTCTTTCTAATATTTATCTACAATTTCTTGTGACAGTCTTATTCTGGTCTTCATTCGAGCTTTTAGAGCTTGAAAATATTCATTTAAGTTTTTCTCCCTGTTATCTCCCATGTTGTTCAGTAGTACCAATAATTGCTTTCCTACCGGTATGTCAAAACCAAAATCTCTTACACCAATACCGGGTACTTGTTTTGTAATGTACAGCATTAAACATACAATTAAATTTCCAAATCTAAAAGTTCCTTTCTTATCTCCTTTTATTTTCCCCAGATTGTCTATCAATTCATCTTTGAGCCATTCACATACATCTATTCTAGTATTGTTGTTAACCATGTCATATGCACTTTTAATACATAAGCTAGAAACTGAGTTTAACCTATTTGCATGTGTAGCTTTATAACCTAAGATCATACTGATAAATCTGACATTTATGTCCTTTACATCATTTACCCTTAGAGATCTTTTGTCAAAAGTTGCACCAGTTAGTTTTGTTACTGTGTCATTTGGAACCTTCTTTGTCCTATCAGGCCTACTACCGGTGGAAGGTAACCCTGTTACTGCCTTAACGGCTTCCTTGGTGATTTTGTGGATTGAATCCAACCAAAAGAATTCACCATGAACTCTTCTTAGCACAATCCTTATGATATCCTTGGGAAAATCTGGGACACTAAGGATTTCAGTGAAACCTAGGGTTTCCACAATCTTGTGTTCAGGTTTCATGTTTCCAAATTCATCACAAATCACTATCCGATACATATTCTTTATTTCATCATCACCCAATTCCTCTATGTTATAATGTATGTAAATCCTAGGGTCTTCAGCATATACTACTCCCTTATGAATTTGAGAAAATGCACCTATGCTATCATCTTTCTTCACAATTTCAAGAACCAGTTTGAATACGAGTCTAGGGTGTTTAATAAACTCAACAACAATAGGGTTTGCAATAAATTCAGGAGTGGATGAAGAAGCCATAGTTATAAATACCTCAATCTACCTTAAGGATGAATTGATTCACTTCTTCACTAAGGATGCCTTCACTCAGGAAATTTCATGCTCTCAAAGATTTGAATGCTCGGTGAAATGAAAATGGAGCCAAAACACTTGCTTTATAATGTTATTTTCACCAACTACCATATTTAATGCTTGCCAATTAAGTCACAACTTAAACTCATCTGCCAATATAGAAGTAATTCAACTTCTTACCATCAACCGAGGGAATAATAGCATATTTTTCATTATGTTGCTAAACCCCCAAAGGAATTTCCTTTAGTAAGATGAAGAGTCTCCAGCCAGTGGAGTGATACTCTGTTCTGCCGGTGGAGGAGTATTCCCATCAATATTCTAATCTGACTTGCTGATCCATTGTTTTGAGAATTCTTGTTTTACCTCTTCAACCTTTTCTTTACCTTTCAAGCTAGGACCTTTGTTATTTGCTGGTGGTGCCTTACTTGTACAAAATTTTGCAATATGTCCAATCTTGTTACAAGCATAATAGGTCACATTGTTTTTCTGAATAGCTTTCCCATATCCTATACCAGTTTGTGTTCTGTATTGATTAGATAAGTGTCCAAATCTTCCACAAACATAACATCTTACATTCATTAAGCAATTTTCTGAATTATGACCAATTTTTTTGCATTTAGAACATTCACCAGTGAGTGTATTAGTGTTCTAATAGTTTCTAGATCTACACTGATTTTCGCTATGACCATACTTGTTACAATTAAAGCATTTCCCATTAAATTTGTAAGCATTAGGTTGTCTTACCGGTTTGCTATGATCATGATTGTTTGCAGTACCAAAGCTTTCACCAACTTCAAATCCAAGGCCATTTGTATCTCCATTAGGTTTTTGGTTTTTCAGCATGTCATCAAGTTCTTTTGAGCTTTTCTTGAATTTCTCCTTGTGTTGATTTGCAGCAGCCAGTTCTCTTTCCAAGATTCCTTTCTGTCTCATGAGTTCATTTGTGTCATTTTGTGTATGCATCAAATTTGTCTTCAACATATCATTTTCATGACTAAGTCTTGTGTTTTCATTTCCAACATCATTCAGTCTTCTAACCAAGTCATCTTCATTCTTCTTTCTATCTTCAATTTCTTTACAAAATCTCATAGTCATATCTTGCATCTCATTCTTCATTGTAGTGTTTTCTTGTCTCAACTTGTTCACCAGATCATTAAGAGTTTCCTTTTCATCATCAGTGTTTTGCATCTTTTCACAAAGCTCTCTTCTCTTATTCCTTGCAATAGTAATATTTTCTTGAAGTCCTTGAATAATATCCTATGCAGCCTTTAGATCATCTTCAAGTTTGATACTTTTCACTTTTTCTGCATCATAGTTCCGAAAGAGTTGTTTCCAATTGCTTCATTAGGTTTTCCATCTCTACCAGTATCAAGATCTTCCTCGAGTTGTTAGGCTTTTGAAAATAGAGGACCAAGCTCTAATACCAATTGTTAGGATTCCCAAAGATACTGAGAGGGGGGGTGAATCAGTATCTAACCGGTAATAAAATTTTCTTAATTTATAACATGAAAAGCATATCAAAATTGTGTACCGGTAAACCAAAATTAATGCAACAAGTAAGAACAATAACCACAACATAAGAAGCACACCATAACATAATATTTTAACAAGGAAACCCAGTGTGGGAAAAACCTCAGTGGGATTTGTGACCCACAATATTCACTTACTAGCCAATAACGGAATATTACTGCTTACAAAAGGGGCCTGCACATGCAGAAAGGCCAAGTGCCTAGAGCTCACTGCTCAATTACAGAGGAAGTCACACTGACTTACAAAAATGGATTATACAAATCCAATTTCTTATACTGCTTCAAATTAGCATCTGCTATGCCAGATCCAATACCGGTTTAAGCTCTAATACATACATAAAACCCTTAACCAATAATTCGCATATTAGGTCTACTACCTTCTATTTATATTTCACATCATATCTTTCACACTAAATGATCTACAATGATCTCATATATATATGAGTCATTTTACAATCCACCATGTTGGCTTTACAAAAGTTTTTACAATTAATTACAAATGTATTTACACAAAATTGTTGTCGGCCAGGGTGCCGGTATTCTTCTTTTCGGTGCCGGTGTTCTATATGCCGGTGTAGAGTCTGTCTATGCCAGTGCTTGTGTCTGCCTGTTGGTATCACATGATTGCAAGGTTTCCATCAATGAAAATACCTTCAATCACCTACAATTTCTCATTGGAGTGTGCATTTGCCAACATGTAGCTGGTTACATATTACATTATTCTTAAAAGAACACTCTCTATGTGGTTTTTTCCATATTAATTTTTCCACATACAATTCCAGTGTTATGTATTTGTGTTAATTTCCTTTGCTGCCTTTAAATTATGTTATGTGATTGGTTAGTTAGAATTTTTAATAAGTTCAAGGGAATACTGATTCACCCTTCCCTTCTTAGTATTATGTATATTGAACAGTATAATCCTAGTTTTGCATTCTAGCTCATTAGGATCTTGTAAACACATGAGATTCTATGACACACATACTTTTCAATATTGCATTAGCTATTTGTGGAGATGGAAATCATCAAAGAAAGGGGTTTTACTAAGGCAAAACCATTTATAGCCACCCAAACACCATTTTCCAAGTTGTAAGTGCAGGTACAAAAATTTGACAGCATAGAAAACTTCAGGAAAGCCTGAACTTACAGGTGTAGCATTACAAATTGTAGACCCTTAATTGGGTGGTACAATTTCATGATTAGGTTGGCACTCGCATTAGTGTGTTTCATTTCGCATGTTAAATTCCCTTTAAGAAACTAATTAAATCTAAAATCCTCTTTTATCACTCCACATATCATAAAATTGGGCCCTTAACCCTAAGTGTGCCCATTTTTATTTTATCCTTTTAATTAATAAATTCATTAAAGTCCCGATTAGGTCCAATTTCAACCTTCAAGACCTGATTTTGCATATCTAAACATATTGAATTGTTGCATTGAGTTGGGAATTACCTTATAATCACAATACCTTATATCCATAAAAAATTGAAAAAAAAGTCATCTGGACTATGATGATTCACCTTGGTCTTGAGTTTTAAATTTTGGGATCATGCTTTGGCAGTATCATAATGTTTGGATCCATATTCATGCAAAAATATATCAATTTTAAGTTGGCTTAATTGTGATTTTCATTATGAAATACCTAAATAAGGCATCTCTCTCAATTCATCTTAGACACAGAGCTCACAATTATATCATATGCAAGCATTATCATCAATTAAAGAGCAAATCTATTTCAAGGAGTAGAAAACTACATCAAGGAATCTTCAAATTATGTTTCAATTATTATTTCATGATGGATTTTGTGTGATTTATCATGGAATTGCATTAGCACATGAAGGGATTATCCTATGAGAATTGCATCACCTGTTTAAGGTACAATCATCTACATTCAAGCATTTCTATCCCTTGCCCTCAAAAGGAAAGATTTTCCAATACCTTTCAATTAAATTTTAATTTATAGAATTTCAATTAGGTTTGATTCCAAACACAGGGTTTGACCTAAGGAAAACCCCTATCCACAACAAAATTTCCCTTCTTTTTGTGTTTAGGTGTAGATTCGAGAGTCGTGCAGGTGGGAAAGGACAGAGTTGACTGAGACAAGTGAATTTCCTTTTGTAAAATATTTGGAGACACCCCAGCCTAGGGCACTATAGAGGGTCCAAGGCACTCACATATGACCAGGGTGCTTCATCCTAGTCTGGCTAGGACCAGGGTGCCTAGTGCTCTGGTCTCGACATTTTTTCCCAAATATTCAGGTACAGGCTTTGGTCCTCTCCTCCTACTCAGATCTTAGCTTACATCTCTATTTGATTTCTGCAACATTCTATTTTCTTCATTTCATTTCAATTTCTTATTGTTTGTTATAGATTTACCATTTTCAATTCAAAACTTAATTCAAACACAATTCAACTCAAACAAAAAGGGAAATAAGACCTCAATCAGAATTCAACCCTCTTGTTAATATAATTGGGGTTGGATCTATTGAGGATTCATTCTCCTTTTAATTTATTGGTTAATTTTGCTAATTGATGGTCTTATCCTACTTGGTGAAACCCTAGTTGCAAAATTAACCATTAAATTTTGGTGAACCCAACATATTCCATGCTTAATTCTGATTTATGGTCTTAGATCTAATTGTTTATGCATTTTAAACTTCAAATTTGTACCCATAGATTGAATTTCCAATTGAATTACACAAATTTAGAGGTTGAATTCACAAAAACCCTAAATTTATGGTTTTAAAATCAACTTGTGGGTTACATAATTTTTCAAGTGTGTTTTTAGATTTTAATACATTCAATTCATAGTTTTATTTAAATAAAAATACAAAAAAATACTATTTTATGCATTTTGTGTGTTTGCATGTTTTATCTCATTTCAGTGCAACAGTTAGTATTTCTTTTCAAAATTTTAAATCACTCTTTACAAGACTATTGTACCTTTAAAAATATATTTTCTTATAATGACTATCCTTTTGAAGAAGTATATAGTAGAGAAGAACTTGAGGAGGCTCTTGATGGTTTCCTTTATCCCAATTCTTCCAAACCGTCCTTTTGCCAAAGGTTAATCAACATAATACATAATATATTTAGTAGTGATGACCTTGAGGTGATGGATGAAACGCTTGATGAATTTATCCTTACCTCTAAATCTCCAACAATTCAGAAGGATATTGTCATGCATGACAATCTGCTTTATGAACCTTTACCTTCTATCAATCCTATTTACAAAGAAGTATTTGTGATAAAATAAATTGATATGTCTGGAAATCCTCTTTATCAAGCTTCACCTTTTAGAGATGAGGCCCTGATGAACCATGATAATTACTCTCCAAAATCTTCTCATGTTCATGAGGATATTTTGGTGCAAGAAAATACTACTAACACTCCTTTTAAAACTCTTCCTCTTAAGGATGAAGTTTTGAAAATTGATGTTGACTTTCTTCTTAAAAATGTCTCTCCTAAAATAATATCTTAGAGTGGGTATGATATCATAAACACCTTTCTTAATGTCACCTTACCTTACATACATGATACTCTATAGAAGAAGCGTTGATGGATATTGATTTACCCACTCTCAAATTCAGTCCTACCAATGGGAGCACATTGGTGCAAGAAGAGGTTATGAGCACTTCTTTCAAAGATCTCCCTCCTAAGGATGAATCTTTAAAAAATGATGTTTATCCTAAAATGTACCTCCCCCATAAGGATTATTTGGTGCAAGGGGCTCATATTGTAGCTACCTTTCCTTGTGATACTATTCCCTCTTTTCATTGCAATGTGTTTTCCACTAGAGATGGAGCATTAATGAATCATGTTTGTCCTTCTCCTAAAGCTTGTCTTACCCATGAAGATACTTTGGCACAAGAGGATGGAACCATTAGCAATTTGCTTAATTCTCTCCCTTCTAATGATGTACCCTTGGAGAATAAAAAGCCTAATCAAGTCAATACCATTCATGTTTCTAGTTAAAAAAAGCCTAAACCCAAGGAACCTCCCAATATCCTAAAATTTGCAAAATACATATCTGAAAGAGATACTATGGAAAGACAACTAGAAAAAAAGTATACTTCTGAAATACTTCAAACATTCAATGCTTGTGTCAAACATAAAGATCCTAATATTCTTCTCACTTCTCTTTCTTCCCCCTCTCATTCTAAGAAACACATTGATAAGGATCTTGTTGACAATCTCCATGATACCTTACCTAAGATCTCCCTTTGGGAATTGATTCAAACATCCCCTTCATACCATAGGTTGATGCATGAAGCCTTTCATAAGGTGTTTCATCATTCTTCTAAACCAAATGATATTACATTCTCACAAGATGAATTGCTTTCTATAGAGGTTAAAAATAGAAATGACCCCTTTATGATTACTCCTTGTATTTATGAACAAAATATAAGAGGTACTTTAATGATAATGGGTCAGAAATTAACATTTTTTGTGTTGACTTATTAGACAAGATAAATTGGGATCATTATTCTATTCAATGTGACCCTCTTTGTGTTCATGGCTTTGATAATGTTCCTAGAGAGACACTTGGTATAGTCATTTTACCTATCAAAGTAGGACTTATAACTTTACCTACTCCTATTCATGTCATGCCCAACCATTTTAATTATAACCTTCTTCTAGATAGACCGTGGATTCATGCTATGAAAATAATCCCTTCTATTCATCATCAGACAATCAAATTCATAAATAACAATGAACTTTACACAATCAAGGTTGATCCTAATCCTTATCATTTTGTTTATGGTGAAGTAGGATGCGTTTATCCCTTTAATAATATGATTCCTTCCACAATACAATATCCTATCAATGATGCTTCTTTAGAAAAGAATTGGGGTACATTAGAATTTATTACTTCCATCAATGAGTATAAAATCCCTCAATCTACAATGGAAGCCTTGAAGGAGCCTTGTGTGTCATTTATCTAAACTTCTTCTAAATCAATTACCTTCTGTCCTTCCAACACATGTCTTTATGATTACGGGGGTTCTTTAGACTAGTATCATCAAATCCATGGCCATGCCACTAATGAAAGTCATGATTTAGTGGATAAAATTCAACAACATATTTTAACTAGTATCATTCAAATACTAGATGGCAATGAGTTGGACTCTCATATTTTTCCTTTTACATAACATTTAAGTTCCTATTATGTTGCTCCTCATTATGTGACATTGGTGGCTTACTTATTGGGGCTCATTGTCATTCATGATGGTACAATTTCAAGTGAAATCATACTTTGGTAGAAACATAATAGTATTTTTCTTGTCTCCATTCTTGGGGGGAAAGAATATCCTTTCAATCATGCTTTATTTCTAAGGACCCACTTTCCCTTTGTGAAGTAGGAACTCTATTAAGGATCTCTCATAGATTGTGGAGGTGTATATCCCTATTGAGGATCTCCTTCTCTTATTGGAACAAGTATCTCTAATTAAGATCTTATCCTTGCCTAGTGCATATCCTTTATTGGAAATTTTCCTTAGTGTTGAAAGTATATAATCATTCATCAGATTCTTCTCTTTATTGAGTGATATATTTTATAATGAACCCTTCTATATTGTGATACACATCTCTGCTAAAGATATTTTTCTTATTTTAGAAGAGTGTTTCTTTTATAAGTGATCTCTTTTTGGTGTCCTTGTCTCCATGCTTGCAGGGCAAGAATAACGTTTTGATTCTCTGTTATTCTCCAGAAATTGTCTTTTTTCCTTTATTGAGTCACATCTTACATAATTTGATGTCATTTATTATGAGTCTATGTTCATTCCTTTTTTGAAATGGTGCATCTTTTATGAACAATCTCTCCTTACTGAAAGTGGTAAATCCTAAGAACCCACTTTGGATAAGGTGTGTATTCTTAGTTCTCTTATCCTTCCAATATGTCATCATTATTAAGGATCTCCTCTAGTCTTAGAGGTAGATAGCTATATTTGAAGATATCTTAATTTGTTTTTAATCCTACATTCCTCAAAATGATCCCTTTAAATTTGTTGCAACATGTCTCTTTTACAATTGTCTCTTCCTTTCTTAAAGAAATGAAGCCTATTCAAGAGTCTTTATTTCTAGCTTGGAATGCATGCATTAATGATTAGTAGATAACTCTTTGGTGTTAAAGGTGGGTGTCCTTTTTTCTATCTACCTTAAGACATCAACATAGGAATATGTTTACATCTTAAGAGGGGGGCATATATGTGACCTCTGAGTTGCATTTCAACTCTCTATTATGAAAATGGGATTCGTCACATGCTCATGTTTCATTCCTATTTTTTCCATCATTTATGGGATTATTGCATCCTCATGTTTAATCATCATTTCATTTATCAACACGGGATTGTTGCATCCTTATGTGTCATCCTCATTTTATGCATCATTTGTCTTACACGAGATTCTTCATGCTTGAAACCAAACTTCAAAATATGGAGCAAGGTGAGTCGAACTAGCAAAACACAACTAGACTATTTTGACTCTTCTCTCCCACATGGATCACCTAGATTAATGCAACTTGCTAGCCTGTGTAATATATGTCCCTTCTTTCTCTCGCATGAATCCATAGCATAACCTATATTTAATAGCATTCGATCATGGTTTCTTGTGCTTTCAATTGGTGTACATCCTAGTTCTTTTTATAAGTCCACTTGTGCTCTTGCAATAACATGCAAGGAATAATATTAGTAGCTGAGATATTTTAATTTTTGAGGTCTCTTCAACTAGTTGACTTGGAGCTTTGTGTTTTAGTACCAACATTGTTTTTTCTTGATTATACTTGAAGGTTAGTTGCATGGATTGATGGAATCCTATGTTTGTGGGCTTGATCATACCTCAGTATTATCCTTTCCATAGTTTATCTTTCTCAGATGTTCTATCTCTCATCTTTCTACTTTACCGAGAGTATCATCATAAGCTCATACTTCACTAAAGTGGAGCCTAAATGTAGCATCGTAAATTTTACACCCTTAATTGGTTGGTAGAATTTGATGCTTAGGTTAGAACCCACCTTAGTTTGTTTTATTTTTCATGTCAAATTGTATTTAAGAATTTAATTAATTAATTTTATTACATCTAAAGTCCTCTTTTATCACTCCACATATCATTAAATTGGGCCCTTAACACTAAGTGGCCCTTTTGTTTTATCCTTTTGGTTAATTAATTTATTAAAGTCTTTATTAGGTCATATTTTGACCTTCAAGGCCCGATTTTGCATATCTAAACATCTTGAATTGTCACATCGAGTTGGGAATTACCTTATAATCATGATACATTGTATCCCCAAAAATTCAAAAAAAGTTAGTTGGACCAAGATGATTCGCCTAAGTCCCAAATTTTCTTCCCTGAATTTCAAGATCATGTTTTTTGTGGTATTATAATGTTTAAATCCTGCTTCATGCGAAAATATATCAATTCTAAGTTGGCCTAATGGTGATTTTAATAATGAAATCCCTATATCAGGCATGTCTTAATTCATTTACACATTTGCAGATCACATTTACATCATGTCCAAGCATTTGTTAGGTCCCGGGGACAACTGAGAGGGGGGGGTGAATCAGTTGTCTTAATAATATTAAACCAAAAACAACTTAATCAAATTACTACTTAATACCGATGAGATAGTCTGTTATACCGATGGATATATTTAATAGATAAATGCAATACCGGTGAAGTTTAATGCATGAAAATAAAAGACAAAGTCATCCATCACATATAACACCAATATTTGTATGTGGAAACCCTGTAAGGGGAAAAACCACGGTGGGAAACCTTACCCACAATCAGATGATACTACTGCAGATAGTAAGTGTACATAAATGGGATTTGCGCATGCAGAAAGGCCAAGCGCCTAGAGCTCACTACTCAATCACAAATGGGAAGTCACACTGACTTACAGTTGGATGGTTAAATCCAATAAGAATGTACTGCTCAAAATAGCATCTTCATATGTTGGATTCGGTACCGTTGTAGTTCTGATATGCTTTCACAAAAACCTAGCTTCATCTTCAAATGATGTCTATGTGTGTAGCTCTGCTTAGTCTTGCATATACCTTCGCACAAAACCTTTTTCTACATTTCTCCATCGATCTTACAATTAAGACCTTACATTTATACCATAACCTAAGACCAATTTTAGTAGGTCGACTCTACAAGATATTACAATAAAATATTTTATAAACAATACAAATATCCGATGTAATAACCGATTGAACATGTTGGCTTAATGCATTTACAACAATAATTAATCATCTTCATAGCGTGCCATGCTGATCTGGAAAAGATAAACCTGTCAGTGTAACCCTGGACCTATTTGTCGGTAACAACAAATATGCCAATAAACAATTCTCCAAGATAAGATGTCCAAACAATGTCTTCCACATTACCAACTATTTCCAAGTCATTCCAAGTGGCGGTGATCATTATTTCCTACTGGTGCTAAAACCTGAAGTTCTTGTGTTGCTAAAACCTGAAGTTCTTATGTTGCTAAAACCTGAAGTTCTTATGTTGCTAAAACCTGAAGTTCTTGTGTTGGTGCATGAATCAAATTCCCATGGATCTGACATTGTTTGCATGTTTTAACTATTTTAAAAGACTCTCGTTCCATAGTTGGCCAATAGTAGCCCAAGCGTATGATTTTTTCAATAGGGTAAGACCATTTGAATGAGTACCACAAATGTCGTCATGGACTTCATTTAAAGCGTTCTCAGATTCTTCTTGTTCGAGACATCTTAAAAGAGTATCGTCCTGACCTCGTTTAAATAGGGTATCTGTGACAAGAGTATAGTGGGAAGATTGGCGAATAAAATTTCTCTTTTGGTTCTTTGATAAATCAGGAGGGAGTATATTATCTTTCAGGTATGTGTAAGTTTGGTCATAGTGGGATGAACCATACCCAATAAGGTGACATATAGTTTAGGAATCAAGACAATTATGAGCAGGGCAAAACAATTCTTCCACTAGGAATTCATAACGCTCTTGATTTTCCTGTGTCTGAAGGAGAAAAGCAAGTGTTGCCATGGCATCTACTACTTTGTTGTCATTCCTTATAATTTTCTCAAAAGTTATTTCAACAAAATATCTCTTGAAATCATCTACCATATTTTTATAACGCAATAGCTTTTCATCTTTTGTTTGGTAATGATCACTAGTTTAATTTATGACAAGCTAAGAATCTCCAGAGACTTGAAGGTGTGTAATGTTCCATTCTATAGCCATTTTTATGCCTGTAACCAAAGCTTCATATTTTTCTATGTTATTGGTGCAAGGAAAACTCAATTTGTATACTTTTGGAATGGTATGACCTTGTGGTGTGATGAATAGAATTCCTTCTCCCGATCCATGATGTGTTCCATTATTTATGCCTACTCCTGGACTGATATTCGGGTGATGTATTATAAGCTCTGTATCCAATCTTGAAATGTCTGCATATGACCAGGTAAAATTGATTTGCCATCTTTTGAAGGGTTCCAAATATTTTTGTCTTGCTAGTTCTGATAGAGAAGTTGCTAGATATAGATTAGTTGTGCCAATGGTAATTGCCTATGTTGGTTCTATTAGGATAGATGATCTCTCTTGATAAAATTTAGGTAAGGTGTCAAATTTCCCATCTTTCGGTGCCTCGAGCAGGTTTTCACCATTAGATGTGTCCTTTCTTTTTACTTTATCTTGGTCTAATATTGCTAGTAAATGGTTTTCAGTATTAGACCTAATAGTGTTTTCTTTATTTTTACTTTTGCGACTATGAGATTTGTAACCCACTGGACTGGAAGATGCATTGTTGACATTCCTAGTGGAAGTTGTTGCGGGTTTGATTTCATTAAGATATAAGGATATAGCATGGTCATTAGGAAAGGTATCAATGGTGGTATGTATTTCATTTTCCTAGTCCATAGGCTCAGGATGGAGTAGTGGTGAAGTATCCTCAGTTTGAATAGTTTCAAAGATATTAGGGGTCATGATAGAGAAATTAGAGCTTTCAATATGTATTTCCATGTCTATAACGATACTCTCATCAGAATGATCTCATACAAGGAGCTCTTGATCATCCTCAATTAAGTCCAAGTCAACCGAATGTGATTCAGATTCAAGTGGGCTAGTTCCTAACGTTTGTCCTGCATACATGTGAATTATATCAACACCTACATCTACTTCTTCCCTATCAATTTCAAGTTGCTCTTGTTTGTTTTCCCATGATAGAAAATATTCTCCATTCCCTCGATCTCTTAGCTACATTTGTTTTTCCATATTTGACAAAATTGATGCAAATGATTGTTCCTTGGATTGTGTGCTTGAAGATGCTACCTCTCTGTTATGTGGAAGAATAACCTCTTGAGCTAGTTTTAGATTATTACAACACTACAATGGATTTGATTCTGCTAAGATTGTGATTTCCTGCCCATTGTAAGAAAATCTTAGGTACTAATGATGTGTTGATGGAATAGCCTATATGTCATGTAACCATGGTCTTCCCAAGAGTATATTGTATGGTAAGTCCAAGTCTAGGACTTGGCATGTTGTATCTTTCTATAAAGGTCCAACTCTGATGGGTAACACCATAATTCCTTTAGAGGAATGCTCTTCTTCATCACATGCTTTGAATGTGATCTTTTTCTATGGATCAACTGTATCTTTTGAATAACCCAGAGCACGGACAAGACTCAATGAGTAAATGTTTAAGTTAGCTCCCCCATCTATTAGGACACATTTAACAAGTGTTCTATGAATGAGGACTTCAATTTGAAAGGGAGATTTATGGGGATGTTGCAAGGAATCAATTCTTGGATATGAAGGAGATGGGCTTTGAATAGGATCCTCTAAAATAGGTTTGATGATAATCATGGATATCCCTTGGGGAACTTCATCTTTGGGTGCATTATTTGGTGAGGATGCTATGGAAGGTTCTTGCAAGCTTTCAAGAGGTGTAGGAATAGATGCCTTTGGAGAATCAATTTGCTTATGGGGGGATGAGACATTGCTAGACATAGGAGCATGATTTTGACCTTCCTCAGCAAAATCCCTTAGGGATCTCTTTAAGAGTTGCATAAAAGAGCCACCTTTGTTTGGAGATGTATTTGAATCTTTGTGAGGTTTTGACATACTTGGCTTTTGATTTTGGACTTGTTTGATTTCCCTAATCTATTGGCTTGTTATGTCTTCTGCTTGTATTTTGCTTTGGTATTCCATGTTTCTATGATCTTCAGTTATTTGAGATGTTTCGATTTCCACTTTTGCAATCTTTCGTCTCTGTGCTCTAGTTAAAACAG
The DNA here is from genome assembly GCF_030272615.1 of Cryptomeria japonica. Lineage (NCBI taxonomy): Eukaryota > Viridiplantae > Streptophyta > Pinopsida > Cupressales > Cupressaceae > Cryptomeria > Cryptomeria japonica. Next base: position 325,805,840 of record NC_081411.1, read on the forward strand.
GCATACATGCACGTTGGATATTGTACAAGGATTTGATTGTCTAAAAGTTTGTTTTGGCAAGTGGTTAAATGTCAATGTAGATACGATAGAATGTGAGAATATGAAAAGATAATTCAAGTGTTTAAAAGTTTGCAAGTTTTTCAATCTTCGGTTTCGGAGTGCAATGATGGTGATTTTGATAAAACCAGGTCCAGTAGGAATGATATATCTTATGATGTGGGAAAAGGTTATCCTGATCAAATGTCTCTATTTCATGATAGACGATGATAGATCCTGCTAAGAAACTATGTTTGAGTGATCAGTTTATCAAAGAGTGTGATAATGCACTTTGAGATGTTTAAATCTTAAACTTGTTGACGGTGCATACTTGAAAATTTTGAGGTGTTTAGCTTTAGAATCTGATTTGACAGATGATAACTTTACCAAGTAAACCAATAAGACAACCCAAGCATAAAATGATAGATATTTAGGTGTTTATGATCATTATAAATTGACCATGCAAATATGACAGATCTGAAAAAGGCATGCAAAATTGACAACTCTAGACTAATAGATATAGAAATTCATATGATGAGTTATGCAGCCTTAAACGACAATTTAGATAAGCTTATACGATAAACCAAAAATCTCATATGACAAAGCACAAACTCGTACGACAATTCCAACTGAGTAAAATGACAAAATAGATACTTCGTATGATAGAGGACCGAACAAAGATAAAAACTTTGTTTGGACAGATTCTTGATTAATGATTTTTTGATGTCTTGCTTCTGTTTTCCAGTTTTAGATGTCTGATTTTCTATTTTAGGGATGAAGACATAGCAAACACATGAAATGATAAATGATTTCAACCACAACATGCTAAGTCCTAAGGAAATTGGCTGAGAGAGAAAACCTTTTCTTGCAAACTTAGGTACACACCCAATAGCTAATCAGAATATGACCATTGAGTCTCGTGCAATGGATTCTCAACGCCGTATTATCCAACTCCAAATGCTAATGGGGGCACGATATGGCAAGTATCTTGAGAGAGTTACTATCTCTCTTGCACAAAGATTATTTTCTGTTTCAGAGGTGAATCGGTTAGCTTCTAGCTTAGGGTTCTTAGTAAGGATTTCCATTTTAAATTACCCATTGTAGTCGTGCAAGTGAAATTGAGGCCTATAGCCCAACAAGGTACCGAAACAAGAAGTAGTCATGCAAGCGTGGTTGAGACCGCAAGGCCCTACTAAATGCACAATATGAGAGATCTCAAAAGAGAAAACTCAAATAATCCCATCCTCCGAGACTTTAATCCAGAGAGGCCTATTTTTTAGAGTGAGTCGAAAAGCTTGGGTCTAGCTGCACTTACTTGGGTTGTTCTCACAGGGTGATTACTTTTTCCCGCTGTGACAACCCACTAAAGGTAATCAGATTTGAAACATAGAATCGCTTCAAGGATTGGGATTTTTGATTGTCCAAATGGATAAGATCATACTCTTCTACCTTGTAGACAACTTCTCAAGAATAGCAAACAAGATGTTCATTTACCATTAGAAAAATAAGTGTGCCTAAAAAGCTTAAAGAAGACACAAAGTTTGGTTGAGTCCTTCTAGGTAACCTACAAGATAGATACGTTAGTAGTCATGATGTGTTTTTATGAAATGAATCTTTAACACGCATAATCTTTGGAAAATCGTCCTGCAAAAACTAGCTAGGCTATCGAAAAACTCACAAATAGATCAGGATTAGCATTAGAAATAATCAAATTGAAGCCTGAAGACTTGAAATATAATCTGTTCTTAAAACACAGAAGCAGAATTTTGTACAACACTATTTACCTACTCGTATGAGTATCTTTCTGAGACCATACAAGTGCAAAATGAGGCTTGTACGATAATTTTGTTTCCTTAAAATCTAGTATGAGTAAGGAATGATTGTCGTTCCAGTACACAAAGAATTTCATACGAGGCTGGAAAGGAACTCGTATGAGCTTCTGATTTAGACCCGACCAGAAATGAAGATTTGATGATGCTCAAGAGGCCAAAAATGAGTTTTCAAGCCCAACAGTGGGTGCCAAAATGTCATGCTTGTGAAGTGTGATACCCATAGCTACAACACAAACATTCAATAGATCATAAACCATGACAAAGTGATTTAGGGCCTCCTAAGAGATGCGAGTGTGGATATGCTCTCAGATTTGGATAAGAAAATTCCAGTGACTTGGCTACACCTAGATGGAGGATTTGAAATGATAATGATGCATTTAAGATAGAAAAGAGATTGATTAAGCTACATGATTCAACAATTATACTAGAAAATAAGCAAATTAAGCTAGATCTAAGATGAAAATTGCCTATAATAACAATGCTCAAATGATATGCTAAGATGAATATGCCTATAATAAGAATGCTTAAGATGCAAAATGAGATGGGATCCTTTGTGCTCCAACAAGGGTAATATTTATAGGATTTATAAGGCCAGGAGTGAGGTGGCAAGAATCAAGGGTCAAGATTGAGTCTGAAGATATCAAGGGTGAAATTGGAGGAGGTTGGAGAAGAGGTTGGAGGAAGAGACAGTTATCATCTCTATGGTGACTAGTGTCAAGGAGTCTTTCTCATGAGAGGGAAAGTGTTCAAGGGAGGAGACATGTGGCCTAAGTTCCATGTGTTTCAAGGGGAGAGTATCCAACACATAGGAGATTAGGATAAGGAGGTTAGGATGGGGTTAGATGGGATGAGTTAGGTTAAGGAGTGATTAGGTTGTTAGGTCCCAAAGACAAATGAAAGGGGGGGGTGAATCAGTTGTCAAATAAATTCAAACCAAAAACAACTTAACCAAACTTAATGCTTAATACCGGTAAACCAAACTTTCTGTTGGTAGACAGTTTATCAGTTAATTGCACTACCAATAAAGATTAATGCATGAAACAGAAAAGACAATAACACCAATTTTTGTATGTGGAAACCCTGTAAGAGGAAAAAACATGGTGGGAAACCTTACCCACAATCAGATGATACTACTGCAAATAGTATGTGTATACAAATAGGGTTTGCACATACAGAAAGGCCAAGCGCCTAGAGCCCACTACTCAATCACAAAATAAGAGTCACACTAACTACAATTGGATGGTTAAATCCAATAAGGATGTACTGCTCAAAATAGCAGCTTTCTATGCTGGATTTAGTACTGGTGTAGTTCTGATATGCCTTCACAAAAACCTTCCTTCAACCTTCAAATGATGTTTGCTTGTATAGCTCTGCTTATTCTCACATATATCGAATTATTCCTTCCTTCACATTCGCATCCTCATTCTTCTCCTGATCTTACAAATAAGATCTTACATTTATACCATAACCTAAGACCAATTTTAGTAGGTAGGCTCTAAAAGATATTACAATAAAAACAATTTACAAGTAAATCAATGACCGATGCAATATCTGATTCAACATGTCAGCTTAATGCATTTAAAACAATAATAAATCATCTCCAAAGCATTTCGTGATGATCTGGAATAGATAAGCCCATCGGTGCTTATCCTGGACCTCTTTGCTGGTAACAACAAATATGCAAAATCGAATATACCAACGAACAAATCTCCAAGACAAAGTGTCCAAACGATGTCTTCGACATAGCCAAGTGTTTTCCATGTCATTCCAAGTGTCGGTGAACAATATATCCTACCAGTGTACCAGATACCGGTGACTGTGCACAAATCACTTGCTTGCCGATGAACATAACCAATTCTCCAGAGTTGATAAGTGTTAATAGGTGTTGAAATCAATGACAAAACCATATCAACATTACCAAAATACCAACAATCTCCCCCTTTGGCATTGATGGAAACACAAGATGGAAAAACCATCAAAGTGCCAAAACAAAAATGCCAAATACCAAAAGCCAACAATCTCCCAAAATAGATCATAACCAGAAATCAAAATACAGATATAGAGAGTAACAATCTCTCCCCCAATGAATAATCTCTCCTTAAAAGATAATGTGTTTTTCCATAGATATCTCTCCCCCTTTGACATCAAATGCCAAAGCAATACAAAAACCAAATTAAAATACAAAATACCAACTTATTCAGTATAATAACTACTCCCCATGAGAAGTAGCTCTCCTCATCAAAGCCGGAATAAAATATTTCTCTGTTAATTCTGTCGATTGATGACAAACATCAACTATCTAAGTCTCTACCAGTGGGGGTATGACCCTAAGCTGATCTCTAAGATATTCAAAGGTCTCCTTAGGCAAAGGCTTAGTGAAAATATCTGCAATCTGCTCTTTAGTATTCACATAAACCAGTTTCACTTCTTTTGCTTCAACATTCTCTTTCGAAAAATTCAGTTTGATAGAAACATGTTTGGTTTTAGAATGTAGTACTAGATTCTTAGATATATCAATTACTGCAGTGTTATCACAATATATAGTTATAGGTTCCTTGCATTTTACCTTTATGTCCTTCAACATTTTCTTAAGCCATAATACCTGTGTACAGTTGGTTGCTGTTGCAACATATTCTGATTTAGCTATTGATAAAGATGTGCAACTTTGTTTCTTACTCAACCAAGAAATTAATCTGCTTCCAAGAAAAAATGCTCCGTCAATGGTGGTTTTTCTATCATCCACATCTCTTGCCCAGTTTGCATCTATGTATGCACATAATTCAAAGTTTTCATCTCTAGGATACCATAAGCCAAGATTTGTAGTGCCTTGTAAGTACCGAAAAATCCTTTTTATTGTTGATTGATGATTTTATTTAGTATTACTCTGAAATCTTGAAACAATACATACTACATTCATAATATCAATTCTTGTTTGTGTTAAATACAGTAGGCCTCCTATCATAGATTTGTACCTAGTCAGATTAATAGGTGTAGATTCATCCCTTAGTGATAATTTATCATTTGTAGTTATAGGTGTGCTTACCGGTTTAGAGTTCTCCATCCCAAATTTCTTAAGTAATTCCTTCAAGTACTTGGATTGACTCAAGAATATACCTTTACCAGTCTATGAAATTTGCAATCCTAGAAAGAATTTTATCTCTCTAATCATAGGCATTTCAAATTCTTGTTGCATTTCAATAGAAAAGTCTTTACATAATCCATCTTCTCCTCCAAAGATTATATCATCAAAAAAAGCTTCTATAACCAAGATGTCATCATTAGTCACTTTATGGTATAAATTGTTGTCAGCATTACCTTTAGAAAAACCAATCTTCAAAAGATATTTATCCAATCTTGCATACCAAGCTCTTGGAGCTTGCTTCAACCCATACAGAGCTTTCCTTAACCTGAAAACCATATCTTTGTTATATGTCAAACAAAATCCATCAGGTTGTTCAATGTAAACTTCTTCTTCAAGATCTCCATTCAGAAATACAAATTTAATATCCATTTGATATACTTTGTAGTTCTTGTGTGCTGCAAAAGCCAAGAATAATCTGACTACCTCAATTCTAGCTACCGATGCAAAGGTTTCATTGTAATCAATTCCTTCTTTCTATGAATATCCCATACACACTAGTCTTTCTTTATTTATGATTACCTTACCATCTTCATTAAGTTTGTTTTTGAATACCCATTTAGTTCCAATTACATTTTTATCTTTAGGCTGGGGAACTAATGTCCATGTGTTATTCTTCTCAATTTGTTCTAGTTCTTCTTCCATAGCTTTACTCCAGTGTTTGTCTTCACATGCCTCATTAATTGATGATGGTTCAATTTGAGAAATAAGGCATACCTCTCATTTGTTAGTCTTCCTCTTGTCATAACTCCTTGATACTTATTCCCAATTATCTGATCTTTAGAGTGATTCAGTCTTACATACCGGGGTGTCTTCGTTTGCTATTGTTCCTCAGTTATAGTGGAATTTTCAGATGATACTGATGTAGCTGGATCTTCATTCTGTACTAGTGTGGGTTCATTTGTCAGTATCTTTGTTGCCATTTTAGAGTCTATATACCTTGAAGTTTCTCTAAACTATTCATCAATCTTCACATTTGTACTCTCAACAATTTCCTGCAATCTTGTGTTAAAACATCTATATGCCTTGCTCCTAGATGAATAACCAAGAAATATTCCTTCATCACTTCTAGGATCAAATTTTCCAATATACTCATCTCTTCTAATATAGCATTTACTTCCAAATATTATGAAATATTTAAGAGTAGGAGTAATACCAAACCATAGTTCATGAGGTGTCTTACCAGTTTCTCCTTTGATGTGAAATTTGTTGAATGTGTAGACTGTTGTACTTACAGCCTCTCTCCAATATACATGTGGCAGATTTGCTTCTGATAACATACTTCTAGTTGCATCCAAGATAGTTTTGTTTTTCCTTTCAACAACTCCATTCTGTTGTGGTGTCCGAGGTGCTGATAATTGTCTTTTAATTCCATTCACTTCACAAAATGTATTAAATTCCTTAGATGTAAATTCACCTCCTTGATCTAATCTCAGACATTTGATTTTCTTACCAGTTTCATTCTCTACCATTGCCTCGAATAGTTTGAATTTCCCAAGTGCTTCTGATTTTTCTCTGAGAAAAGTAACCCAACACATCCTAGAATAGTCATCAATGATTAGCATGAAATATCTATCACCTTGTAAGATTTTAGTTCTAGCTATACCACATAAATCAATATGAATTAAGTCAAGAGCATTATTGGATTTTTCTGGAATACTTTTAAAAGATGCTCTGACTTTTTTTCCAAATTGACATTCCTTACATACTGGATTGTGAGGCTTAACAATCTTAGGTAAATCTCTATCTGCCTTAGTAGTACTGATTTTCACAATGCAATCAAAATTTACATGATAGAGTCTCTTATGCCATAGCCAACTTTCATCAATATGTGCAATCAAGCATGTCTTTTCATTGTTATTCAAATGAAATATATTACCTCTAGTTTGATTACCGGTTGCAATTTCCAAACCAGTTCTGTTCATGATTTTGCATTTCCCATTCTTGAATTATAACTAAAATCCTTTCTCAACTAATTGACCAACACTCAATAGATTGTGCTTTAAACCTTTAACATAGTAAACATTGTCAGTGTTATGCTTACCATCAAGAGATATAGTACCTTTTCCTTTGATCAAACAAGCTTTATCATCTCCAAATCTTACTAGACCTCCATTATATTCCTGAAAAGTCAAGAATTTACTTTTCTCACTAGTCATATGATGTGAACATCCTAATTCAATGATCCATTCATCCTTAACTTCAATTTTTGTTGCTAGGGTCTGCTCTATCGGTTGAACAGTAGGTGTCGGTTGATCTTCCATTATAGCAACAAAGACCCATCCATTGTCTGTCAGATCCTCATCAGAATCATCAGTGACTCCTTCATCAACAAGATAACAAGATTTGTCTCTATTCTTCTTAAATCTATATCTCTGATATTTAGGGTTAGGCTTGTATGCTCTTCTAGCTTCTTCTCTCAATCTAGCATGTCTGTCAAGGCATCTTGAAGCCATATGACCAATCTTATTGCAGTTAAAACATTTAAAGGGTGCTTTACCTTCATACTTACTTCTAACTAGACCTTTAGGCATTTTCCTTGCAAATAGTGCTTCAAGTTCTTCATTTTCTCTCCTGCTTTCTTAAAAGTTCTCTTGCATAAAAGGCTTTCCAATTGGACTTTTCAAATTATGGTGTAGATGATGTTGATTCCTTAAAAGCTAAATCTATCTTTATAGTAGCAAGAGGACCAAATTCCTCAATTTCAAAAGCTGAAAGTTTTCCAATCAATGTATCCCTAGTTACTGATGTATTAGGCATTGTTCTTAACTCATTTATAGCAGTAACTTTCATTTTGTATGCCGGTGGCAATCCTCTTAAAACTTTTGAAATAATTTCATCTTCACTCAAGGTTCCTCCACAACATTTAGTACCCAAAACAATTTCATTAACCCTTTCCATAAAAGAAGAAATCCTTTCATCTTCTTCCATTTTCAGATTTTCATACCTGACCCGGAAGCTTTCAAGTTTTGCAATTTTTACTGTGGAATCTCCTTCATTCAATCTTTCCAAATGGTCCCAAATAGCTTTAGCAGTAGACCTATCTGATAATCCCATGATTTGCTGATTTGATAATGCGCTCAAAAGTGCTTCTCTTGCTTTGCAATCATTTTCCTCATCTTTAGTCAATTTAGGCGGATTAGGCTGATTATGAGTAGGAGCAGTATAGCCATTCTTTTTAATTTCCCAAATGTCCTTTCCAATGCAATTTAGATATGTCTCCATCCTGATCTTCCATATCCCATAATTGGTTCCATCAAGTTTAGGACTATCCTTCCTGAAATAGTTAGAAGACATTGGATCTCCTCAAGTTGTTAAACTTCTGCAAAAGAGGGCTAGGCTCTGACACCAATTGTTAGGTCCCAGAGACAACTGAGAGGGGGGGTGAATCAATTGTCAAATAAATTCAAACCAAAAACAATTGAACCAAACTTAATGCTTAATACCGGTAAACCTAACTTTATGTCGGTAGATAGTTTATCAATTAATTGCAGTACCAGTAATGATTAATGCATGAAACAGAAAAGACAATAAAATCCACAACACATAACACCAATGTTTGTACGTGGAAACCCTGTAATGGGAAAAACTACAGTGGGAAACCTTACCCACAATCAGATGATACTACTACAGATAGTATGTGTATACAAATGGGGTCTGCACATGCAGAAAGGCCATGCACCTAGAGCTCACTGCTCAATCATAAAATAAGAGTCACCTTGACTACAATTGGATGGTTAAATCCAATAAGGATGTACTTGTTGGCAAATGCACACTCCAATGAGAAATTGTAGGTGATTGAAGGTTTTGTCATTAATGGCAACCTTAAAATCATATGATACCGGCAAGACAAATATACCGACACTGACAGATTGACTCTACATCGGCATACAAAACACCAGTAGTGAAAGGAAGGATACCAACACCCTAGCCAACAAGAATTTTGTTTATAATGCATTTTGTAATTAATTGTAAAATCATTGTAAGATGACATGGCGAGTTGTAATATGACTCATATATGTATGAGATCATTGTAGAACATTTTGTAATAAGCAGATAGGCAAAATTATGCAGACCTAATATGCGAATTATAGGTTAAGGGTTTATGTATGTAGCAGAGCTAAAGTTGGTACTGGATCTGGCATAGCAGATGCTAATTTGAAGTATTAAAAGACATTGGATTTGCATAATCCATTTTTTAAGTCAGTGTGACTTCCCATTTTGTAATTGAGCAGTGAGCTCTAGGCACTTGGCCTTCCTGCATGTGCAAGTCCCTATTGTAAGAGTAATATTCACTTATTGGCCAGTAAACGAATATTGTGGGTCACAAATCCCACCGAGGTTTTCCCACACCAGGTTTCCTCGTTAAAATACTATGTTATGGTGTGATTTTCATGTGGTTGTTATTATTCCTATTTACTGCATTATTTATGGTTTACCGGTACACAGTATTGATATGCTTTTCATGTTTTAAATCAAGTAAATTCATAAACTGGTAAGATATTGATTCACTCCCCCCTCTCAGTATCTTTGGGAATCCTAACAATTGGTATCAAAGCATGGTCCTCTATTTTCCAAGCCTAACAACTTGAGGAAGATCTTGACACTGGCAGAGATGGAAAACTTGATGAGGCAATTAGAAATAGCTCTTTCAGATTATGATACAGAAAAGTTGAAGAATATCAAACTCAAAGATGATCTAAAGGCTGCACAGGATATGATTCAAGCACTTCAAGAAAATCTTACTATTGCAAGAAACAAGAGAAGAGAACTTTGTGAAAAGATGCAAATGAGAATAATGAAAAGGAAAGAAACTCTTAATGATCTAGTGAACAAGCTAAAACAAGAGAACACTACAACAAAGAATGAAATGCAGGATATGACCATGAGATTTTGTAAAGAAATTGAAGATAGAAAGAAAAATGAAGAAGACTTGACTAGAAGATTGAATGATGCTGCAAATGAAAACACAAGACTTAGTTATGAAAATGATATGTTGAAGACAGATCTAATAGATACATAAAATGACTCAAATGAACTCATGAGACAGAAATGAATCTTGGAAAGAGAACTGACTGCTACAAATCAACACGAGGAGAAATTCAAGAAAAGCTTGGAAGAACTTGGTGACATGCTGAAGAATCAAAAACCTAATGGTGATACAAATGGCCTTGGCTTTGAAGTTGGTGAAAGCTACGGCACTGCAAACAATCATGATCATAGCAAACCAGTAAGACAACCTAATGCTTACAAATTTAATGGAAAATACTTTAACTGTAACAAGTATGGTCACAGAGAAAATCAGTGTAGATCTAGAAATTATCAGAACACTAATACACCCACCAGTCAATGCTCTAAATGCAACAAAATTGGTCATAATTCAGAGAATTGCATAATGAATGTAAGATGTTATGTTTGTGGAAGATTTCATCACTTATCTAATCAATGCAGAACACAAACTGACGTAGGATATGGGAAAGCTATTTAGAAAAACAATGTGACTTATTATGCTTGTAACAAGATTGGGCATATTGCTAAATTTTGTAGAAGCAAGTCATCATCGGCAAATAACAAAGGTCCTAGTTTGAAGGGTAAAGAAAATGTTGAAGAGGTAAAACAAGAATTCTCAAAACAATGAATTAGAAAGTCAGATCAAAATGTTGATGGGAATACTCCTCCACCAGTAGAACACAGTAACACTCCACCGGCAGGAGACTCTTCATCTAATTGAAGAAAATTCCTTTGGGGGTTTAGCAACTAAATGAAAAACATGCTATTATTCCCTCGGTTGATGGTGAGAAGTTGAAATTACTTATATACCGACAGATGAGTTAAGTTGTGACTTAACCGGTAAGCATTAATTGTGGTAGGTGAAGAAAATAACATTATAAAACAAGTGTTTTGGCTCCATTTTCATTTCACCAAGCACTCAAATCTTTGAGAGCATGAAAATTCTTGAGCGAAGGTATCCCAAGGGAAGAAGTGAAGCAATCCATCAAATCATTCATCCCTAAGGCAGATTAAGGTATTTATAGCTATGGCATCTTCATCCACTCTTGAATTTATTGCAAACCCTACTGTTGTTGAAGTAATTAAATGCCCTAGACCCATATTCCAGTTAGTTCCTGAAATTGCGAAGAAAGATGATAGCTTAGGTGCATTTTCTCAAATACCTAAAGGGGTAGTATATGATGAAGACCCTAGGATGTATATACACTGTCATATTGATGAACTAGGTGATGAGGAAATTAAGAATATGTATAAATTTGTGATTTGTGATGAATCTGGAAATATCAAACCTGAACATAAGATAGTAGAAACCCTAGGTTTCACTGAAATTCTCAGTATCCCAGATTTTCCCAAGGATATCATAGGGATAGTATTAAGCAGAGTACATGGTGAATTTTTCTGGTTGGACTCAGTTCATAAAATCACAAAAGAAGTAGTAAAAGTTGTAATAGGGTTACCCTCCACTGGCAACAAACCTGATAAAACTAAGGTCTCAAATGACTTAGTGACAAAACTAACTGGTGCAACATTTGATAAGATATCCTTAAGGGTAAACGATGTAAAGGATATAATTAAATATCAGATTTATCAGTATGATGTTAGGTTATAAGGCTACACATGAAAATAGGTTAAACTTAGTTTCTAGCCTATGTATTAAGAGTGCCTATGACATGGTAAATGACAATGCAAGGATAGACATATGTGAATGGATCAAAGATGAGTTGATAGACAATCTAGGAAAGATAAAAAAGGATAAGAAAGGTACATTCAGATTTGGAAACTTACTTGTTTGTCTAATGCTGTATATATCCAAACAAGTGCCCGGTATTGGTGCTAGAGATTTTGGATTTGATATACCAGTAGGAAAAAAACTATCAGTACTATTGAACAACATGGGAGAGAATAGGGAGAAAAACATAAATGAGCACTTTCAAGCACTAAAGGCTTGAATAAAAACAAGAGTAAGGTTATCACAAGCTATTGTGGATAAGTACCAAAATGAAATCTATTTTGTGATAAAAAAAGATGAAATTTGGATGGAGGCAGTTATCCCTCAAACCATTTGGGTTACTAAAATGGGGTATGTGACTGATAACAACATAATAGAAACCTATGCAAAAGCCCTCCTAGAAGCTCCTAAGGAACCGGAAGAGAAAGTATTTGGTAATGCAGAAACAATAGAAAGCCAAATTCAATCTAGGAAAAAGCTTAAGAAGGTTGAGGCAACTATAAGAAAAGGTACCTGATAGGAAAAAGCTATTAAGGAAGATGTGTTAAAACAAACTGGTTTAACTGAAAGTGAGTTAAAAGAACTTCAACTGGAAACTCACCTTTCACCGATTGGAACTTCTTAAGAAAGTGACATACCTGTTGTATTTAAGAGAGTTGAAAGGAAAAGAAAACCTTCACCAGCACCTTCTCCTACACCAAAGAGGACAAGATAGAAGCAACAGGCAGTGAGGCTCCCACCAAAGAAATTAACTCCAAAGAAAAAGAAGATGACTCCTAAGAAGAAGACACAACAAACTATTCCTCCCATTGATAAACTTCTCAGTGAAATTATAGAGGATGGAAAGTTGAAGAACATCAACAAATTATATGACACATTATCCGCTGATGACAAAGAGAAAGTACAGAATAGTGTAATCTTACACTTAGATATTTTCCAGAAATTTTTGATGCAAGTTGTTGATGAAATACCAGCAGATCTATATAATAGACTAGAAGCTAAAAAAGTAGCTATTGTTGAGCTAGATAAGAAAATAGAGATTGAAAAACTACTTGCAGTGCACCCTATTAACTCACCTGATGAGATAGATCAATTAATCTTTGAGGCTAACCGATCAGTATTCTGAACTGCTCACTGGCATGTAGCACTGATGGCAGGAAGAGTGAATCGGGTAATAGAGGAAACAATAGATGCATGGGACATATTCCTAGTAGAAAAAGAAAAATAGGAAGAGTATCAAAAACCTAAAACCTTCAAAGTATACCAAAAAGACAGAGATAAAGGAAAAGGTAAGGTAGGTGGACTTCCCAATATAAAGATAACTAATAACTTACCCCCACCATCTTTAGATACTCCACCGATAGACACTACTGACAATCAACCAACAACTGAGAGTATGGATACACCACATAAGGATACAAATCTTGATTCTGAGGTGTTATATACAATGAACATTGACACTCAGGAAGTCAATATTGTTGTGGATAAGGAGTCAACTGAGAAGACAGATGTGGCAACAGAGCCACCGACAGGAAATATTGCAGTAGAAAACATTGAAATTGGGGAACTCAAACAAACTGAAGGATCAAGTGAACCCCCGGACACTGAAAAGGAAAAGACCATAGATGTGCATACTGATGCATCCACTGAGCCACTGGCAACTACTGAAACTAAAAAACCAACTGAGTCAACGACACTAGGCAGCACAGAGATAAACAAAGAAAAATAGGTAGATACAATAGTTAAACCATCTGAAGAACTGGAAAAAGAAAGTTTAGAGGTACATACTAAGATAACATCTGAAAAACCAGCAAACGAAAGCTCAGAAAAACCTTCTGAAACACAGCCAGAGAAACAGGTAGAGAAACAGGCTCCTTCACAGGTACAGGTTGAAGCATAGGTACAGATAGAGACAGTGCCATCGGTCCAAACTAAAAAGCCTAAAAATTTGTTTGTGGAAATACAAACTCAGACTGACCTACCAGAGTTCTAACCAAGCAAGGAAATAACCACAACCGACAACATGGCTATTGTAAAAACTGTTGGACAAACATCTGGAACAACCATGACAGAATTCAGACCTACTTATGTAACAAAGGTCTTATTAGATTCAATAAAGAAGATCACGGATTTCAATGCACAAGCCTATAAGGATATTGATGACACCATATCAATTCTTAAATTAATTGTACCAAAGTGCACAGTGGATAATAAAGATTCTTTAGGACAACTAGACACATTGTCTAAATTCATCACTGGTAACCTAATCACTGTTGATCAAATAAATGAGGATACATTTAAGGAAAGGATGATAAAAGAAAAAGAGAAATTATTTGTGGAAATTGTGAATAAAAACAAAGAGGAAATGGATACTCTTTACCAGAACTCAATGAAATAATTTTTGACTTCAAGAAACTATACAGGGATACTTGCAAAACGAATGTATTAACAGAGGATCTTGACAAAGAAATCAGAAAAGCACAAGAAAATATAAACAATATTGCTGACAATCTGATAGGAGCATCAGATTCATTTTTGGAGTTAGAGAAGAAAATTACAGAGCAAGAAGAGAAAATCAAGAAACTAAAGAAAGACAAACAGGAAATTAAGGATAAAGCAAAGGACTTGAAATGCAGACTTAGTCCAAGACTAGGATACCTTATTTTCTTGAGAAAAGAAATATCTGAGGTTTTGGTTCTTAGACTGAAGACATCGGAAGAGAAAATGCACATACTCACTGGTATAGTGCAGAGAACCGATGAGGCAATAAGAGATAGCAAAACTTTCAGTAATGATATAAATTTGATTTTGATAGACATTTTTTAGATTGTAACCCACCAGTTACAAGATTTCTGACATGAATCCACTAACAGCGAATGACAACCTTTGTCATTGATGTCAAAGGGGGAGTAGAGGCCATGAGAAAAATGATCAGCAAATGGTTCATCAGCTTAGGGGGAGCACATATTTTTTTTGGTAACACATTTTTGGTAAGACAATTCTGGCAGATTCATTTTTTCATGACACTTTCTGGATTTTTCTCATGAGTGTTGCCATCAATGCCAAAGGGGGAGATTGTTGGAAAATGCACACTCCAATGAGAAATTGTAGGTGATTGAAGGTTTTGTCATTGATGGAAACCTTCAAATCATACGATATCGGCAAGACAAATATACCGGCACCGATAGATTGACTCTACACCAGCATACAGAACACCGGTAGTGAAAGGAAGGATACTGGCACCCTAGCCGACATGAATTTTGTTTATAATGCATTTTGTAATTAATTGTAAAATCATTGTAAGCCAACATGGTGAGTTGTAATATGAATCATATATGTATGAGATCATTGTAGAACATTTTGTAATAAGCAGATAGGCGAAATTATGGAGACGTAATATGCTAATTATAGGTTAAGGGTTTATGTATGAAGCAGAGCTAAACTGGTACTGGATCTGGCATAGCAGATGCTAATTTGAAGCAGTACAAGACATTGGATTTGCATAATCCATTTTGTAATTGAGCAGTGAGCTTTAGGCACTTGGCCTTCCTACATGTGTAGGCCCCTATTGTAAGAGTAATATTCCCTTATTGGCCAGTAAGCGAATATTGTGGGTCACAAATACCACCAAGGTTTTTCCCACACTGGGTTTCCTCGTTAAACTACTGTGTTATGGTGTGATTTTCATGTGGTTGTTGTTATTCCTGTTTATTGCATTGTTTCTGGTTTACTGGTACATAGTATTGATATGCTTTTTTTTTTTAAAACAAGTAAATTCATAAACTGGTAAGATACTGATTCACCCCCACCCTCTTAGTATCTTTGGGAATCCTAATAGTACTGCTCAAAATAGCATCTTTCTATGTTGGATTCAGTACCGGTGTAGTTCTTATATGCCTTCACAAAAACCTTCCTTCAACCTTTAAATGATGTCTGCATGTATAGCTCTGCTTATTCTCACATATACCGAATTATTCCTTCCTTCACATTTGCATCCTCATTTTTCTCCTGATCTTGCAAATAAGATCTTACATTTATACCATAACCTAAGTCTAATTTTAGTAGGTCGGCTCTAAAAGATATTATAATAAAAATAATTTACAAGTAAACCAATGACCGATGCAATATCTGATTCAACATGTCGGTTTAATTCATTTACAACAATAATAAATCATCTCCAAAGTGTGTCACGCTGATCTGGAATAGATAAGCCTGCCAGTGCTTATCCTGGACCTATTTGCTGGTAACAACAAATATGCAAACTCGAATGTACCAACAAACAAATCTCCAAGACAAAGTGTCCAAACGATGTCTTCGACATAGCCAAGTGTTTTCCATGTCATTCCAAGTGCCGATGAACAATATATCCTACCGGTGTACCAGATACCGGTAATTGTGCATAAATCACTTGCTTGCCGATGAACATAACCAATTCTCTAGAGTTGATAAGTGTTAATAGGTGTTGACATCAATGACAAAACCATATCAAAATAACTAAAATACCAATATAGGCTAGGTGGTTAGAAGTTAGGAGGCATGTGGGTAATTTGAATTTAAAAATTTAAATAATAGGAAAAGTCTAATTAACTTTCAACAACTCATAAATTAATTTGTTTTAATTAATTAGGGGGTTAGAAGAAATGATTTAAATGGGGGGGAAGGATTAATTAAATTGGATTAATTAATCAAAGGGGACTATTGAGATGAACCTATTAGATAAATCCTTAGATTTATTAATAAGTAGATGAAAGGGATTTAATCAAATTGCTAATGAATTTAATTAAATTGGGAAGGGGGATTAATTAAATAATCTCTTATTCAATTAATTATCTTCAGACTATTTTTAGGTGTATACAATTTCAATTTTTTTTTCAATTAGGGTTTATTCAAAACCTAGGGTTTGACCTAAGGAAAAACCTTATCCACAATAAAATTTACCCTTTTTGTGTGTAGGTGGTAAATTTGGGAGCCTAGCAGGTGGGGAAGGACAGAGAAGAACAAGACAAATTGAACTCCCTTTTGTAGATGTTTTGGAGACACCTTAGGACCAGTGTATTCCAGGCAGACTAGGGTGCTCATGGAGGAATAAGGCATTTCATCCTGGTCCATTGAAGACCAACACACCTAGCACTATGGTCTCGACAATTTTTTGTAAATATTTAGGTACAGGCTCTGATCCTCTCCTCCTGCTCAAATCCTAGATTACATCTCTGTTTGATTTCTACAAAATTCCATTTTCATCATTTTATTTCAATTTGTCATTGTTTGTTATAGATTTAGCATTTGCAATTGAAAACTAAAATCAAACAAAATTCAACTCAAACAAAAGGGGAAATAGGACCTCAATCAACATTCAACCCTCTTCTTATTAGAATTGAGGTTGGATCTATTGAGGAATCATCCTCCTTTTATTTTATTGGTTAATTTGGCTAATTGGTGGTCTTATTGTGCTTGCTGAAACACTAGTTCCAAAATTAACCATTACAACAGGTACAGGTCCATATTCGGAACAAGGTCTTAGACCTCTAGGACCATGGTAACTAGCACCTGGGTCTAGGACCAAGGCACCTAATGCCCCAATTCTCTACATTTTTGGACATACTTTGGCAATTTTGCATCTCAGAGCATCAGCTAGCGGATTCCATAGTTTCATATTGGTATAGTAAGAAGGACCATAGCACCTCACACCTTGGTCTGGTTCAATTTGGTTATTTTTACTGATAGGTGCACATCTGAGTTTAATCTCTTCTTAAGAAGTCTATATCTTAGTGTCACTTATGATATTATCTTTTATTTCAGTTTATATCATCACTTTTGATCATCTCCCTAGCTTGGCTTATCATTTGTCTATATTTAGCTCATCTCTTCATAGCAATAAAGAAATAAAAACCCTAAGAGTATTCCTTGACTCTCTTTTACAAGAGTTAGACAAAGTGAATCACTTCCTTAGGAGATTTCATATTCCAACGTACAAATGAAAGTGGGATTAGGTCTTAGTTTACCCAATTCCATTTTCACCAAACACAACCATACAAACTAAACCTATTTTCTAATATTACATTAGTAGGAGTTTGATTAATAGATTCAACCTCTTTTGCATAAATAGGGTTGAATGTTGTTTAAATTTCAATTTTCTTTGTTGGGGGTTGAATTGGGTACTAAAAATATAAAGATGAGTGGTAGATCTAGGGATAAAGATGGAAAATTGAGGAAAATGCATATGCACATGCAATTATATATCAAATTTGAATATGTAATCAATATTTGAGAAGATGAAAATGAATGCAACTTGTGATGGAGATTGAACCTGAAGACTTGGGACAAATTATCTCAAAATGAATCTTCCCTAGGAATGTTGGATGTTAACAAAATAAATTGTTCTAGAACCATAATGCTTCTTACAGTAGGTACCACAAATGTTTCATGGTAAATTCATTGGATAAAGTATCTTGGAGTGAATTTTTCCTTGAATTTTTGCACTTGCAAAAGTTTCATCTGATTGTCTCTATCTATTGTGTCTGATTCCAAATTTATAGCTCTTGAACCTATCACTTACACATAGAAAGAGAAGAAATATGTTGGGAATTTACAGATTTTCCTAAGTCAAACATTGAGTTTGGAATTAACCTTGTAGCTGAAATTGAATTTAAAATATAACTGGAAACATAAAGTGTGCCTTTTGAGAGTAGAGGCTAGATCTAAAATGTAATGTTGAAATTGAAATGTTTCACCTATATAAGTGTTGCTTTAAAATCCTCATGCAATGTCGATGATGTCATTTAGGATGTAACTCACATAATCTTGATCATGAATGCCACGTTCAATTATTGAATCTTAATACTTGACCTCCACTCCAATGTATAAAAATGATTGAATGATTTATCACTTGAATTGAATTTAGTTCAAACTTGAATCATGTAGAGAGATAAAAGAGAGATGTTCAAAATAAGGGGGTAAGACATTCTTTTATAACCCACTACATCAAATGTGTTTGAAATTTTGAGACAAGATGACTTGAGAGGGAAATTGCCACCTGCATTTTGTGACCATCATTAGGACCAAAATTGGACCCCTTTTTTTAGCACAATGGCGCTACTATCCTAGGGTAATGGTGCCTAAGGCACCACTATCCTAGGACAATGACACTTGGGGTGCCCTAGCCTAGCCAATTAGGGTTGCACAAGAGGCCAGAGACTATGATGCAAGTTGAAGTTTGGGAAAAGAATATGGTGTGAGTAGATCAAAACAAATTTAAGGCATGGAAGGCTCAAATTCCAAAGTGAGGCCTAAGTGAGGATGAAAAACGTATAGGGATACAATTTATGATGCTACAATTATCATATTTATCAATGATATTTTGATATATTTCCATTTAGGTTTATGTGTTTATACATGGATTTATATTTGTGCATTTGATATAGTAATAAATTCTACTAATTTCATCGATGAAAATATAATAACATGTTTTTCTTACCCAGTCAGTCTCACTAGTTACCAAGGAAAACATTAAGATAATAACATAGGTGTGGAGATTTGAAATAGTTGTATGATAACTCACACTAAAAGTAGCGTTGATCACCTTTATGTTAATGGACAAAGCGATCCATATAATAATAAATTAGGCATTGTGCCAAGCATAATTATGTAATGATAATACAACGAACTAGGTTTTTAAAATACACTCATTTATGGGAAAATAAGGCCAATTAGAAAAATTAAACAATTTATTTTCCTTTTCAACTCGTGTATTGGATTAATGCCACTTCAAAAACAATATGTGATACTGACTCTAAAAATATATAGTAAACTAATATAAAGTGAATAATAATCAATAAATGAGAGATTCATAGAACTAGGGTAGTTGTATGAGAAGAGAAAAAGTAGTTGGTCAATTTGCATCTAGCACAACATATAATATTGTAGTAGATGTATATTAAATGGAAGAATATATTAGGATTATATACCCTATCACTCTCGACAACATTTTGGTACTTAAGATCAATGGACATTTCAAAATATAATGAAAAGACATCCTTGTTGAAAAAATACATAGAATAACTTACAAGGTATATTTGGAAAAATATTTTACTATACTATAAGGGTTTGAATAGACATTTCAAAAAAATTGTACACTATTAAATAATTTTGATAGAATAATTTAAACCACTTATAGATAATCAATGGATAGATTTTATATATTGTGAGGATAAGAGATAGGTTTTGTTAGTGGATGATGTTGGTAATCCATAGTCACACAAGTCCTATTAGGTTAAAAAATTGAAAGGATATCCTATTGGAGGCAAAAAATAAAGTTCCAAAATGATCCCAAAGATTTGTAGCATAAGAACATATACCAAAAAGGACACACTAGTCTAAATACAATGTAAGTGAAATTAAATGCATAGAGCTAGTCTATGATACATATGAAGAGGTGTACCAATAAAGATAGAAACAACTCTATTCTTAACCATGAATATATTTGATCCACAAATAGGGTATGTAGTAAATATATAGAATATAGTAAAATGTATATCAGATCAAAATACTACAATAGAGAGATGGATAAGAATATGCAGTATGTGAGAGAAATTATAATGGAAGAGTATAGAACAAGAGTTTTGAGATATATATGTGTGCAGGAAAAGTGGGGTAAGGAAACACAAAATTAGGGTTTCAAAATGTCCACACACCAATGGGACTCTTGGTGCAAGTTATGGAGCTATATTGAATATCTCAACATCCCAAGGGGTGTTCCATTATTCTCTATCTCACAAGATCCCTCAAATGAATGCCTTTGCTCTCAGATCACTGACAAAGTGACTTAGGAATGACAACTCCAAGAATGAGTGATGTTTTATTAATCCAGCGTGAATGCATTCCTAGATATGCATGATATTGAATCTATGATGTTTTAAACTATAGCATAAAAGATAATTATAAGATAAAGGATTAGTAAACTTATCCTAGAATGATATACTAGCCTAACATGGATATGTTATGATATTTCAAATTAATTCTAAAATGCTATTAAGATGATTTATATCAAAGAGAGGCTAAATGCTTAGTAAAATGACTATAGATTAGATGCATGAAACTTGTGTTAGAATCAATGATAGTCCCAAAGACACTGAGAAGGGGGGTGAATCAGTGTCTAACCGGTTTGTATAATATTTAAACTTATTAATAACTTTGCATCCCAAAAAAGTGTACTGGTAAATAAGAATTAATGCGGAAAATAAGAATAACATAGACAACATAGAGAACACACCATAACACAAGATATTTAATGAGGAAACCCGGTGTGGGAAAAAACTCAATGGGATTTGTGACCCACAATATTCACTCACTAGCCAATGACTAAATATTACTTACAATGAGGGGCCTACACATGCACGGAGGCCAACTACCTAAAGCTCACTACTTAATCACAAAATAGAAGTCTCACTGACTTACAAAATTGGATGATTAAATCCAATACAATGTACTACTCAAATCAGCATCAACTATGCTAGGTTCAGTACCAGTTTAAGCTCAGTCTATAACCAAAACTTCCATTGTCAACTATATCACCTTAAACAAAATTGCCTTATACTTCTCATCTCTCCTCTACACAAAAAGACCTATAAGATCTCATACATATATGAGTCCTTTTTAATATGCTATGTTGGCTTTTACAAGAGATAATTACATTATAAATTGATAAACAAAAGTTTATTCCATGTCGGCTTGAGTGTCGGTATGCATTGCTGCCGTTGCCGGTGAAGTGTCTGTCGGTGTATGTAGAAATCTATTATCGGTGCCGGTAACTGCCGGTTGTTTGCCAGATACTTGCCAGTTGGTTTCCAATTGGTTGCCATCAATGACAACATCAACCATTCTCATAAGAGTGTATAATGACAACAATCTCCCCTTTTGGCATTGATGGCAACACTCATGAGAAAAATCCAAAAAGTGTTTCCAAAAACTGAAGCCCAAAAAGATGTTCTCCCTCTGAGAAAGTAATCTCCTCTATTCATATATTTTTCTCTTCCACTTCTCCCCCTTTGACATCAATGACAAAGGTTGTCAAAAATAGTCAAACGAGTTCAAAATTTCACCTCAAGGTCTATAACCGGTTTTTGTTTCTTCTTTGGTGTTAGTTTCTTGGGCGATTCCCTTACTACCTTATGTTTCTTCCTCAAAGTCCTTGTTCTCTTAGTTGAAGGAGAGGGTATCAGTGAAGGTTTTATCTTCCTCCTTTCAACTCTTTTAAAACCCACTACCTTATCACTGTCAGTTCTAGAAGATGTGTCAACAGGTGAAATATGTGCCTCTGGTTGAAGTCCTTCAAGCTCACTAGCTGATAGGCAACTAAGGTTCATGATATTTTCTTTGATTTCCTTTACTTTCCTAGAAGCATCTCTAATGTATTTTTCTCTTCTCTTTCTTTTCTTCAATAGATTTACATTACTCTCTATAGTCTCAGCAATACCAAGGACCTTTTCTGCTGGTTCTTTCAGTGCATCTAGTAAAGCTTTGGCATATGTCTCTAGAATAGTAAGATCTACTTCATATCCCATCTCGGTGACCCAAATAGTCCTAGGGAGTACTGCCTCCATCCATGTCTCATCTATTTTGATAACAAAACAAATTTCTTTGTCATATTTATCTACTACACTCTGTGGTAACCTTTCTCTAGCTCTCATCTTAGCTTGGAAAGTTTTAAAGTAATATGTTATGCTGTTGTCTCTAGCAATTCTCATGCCGGTAAAACATTCCTATAGTTTCTTTCCTACCGGTATATCATAACCAAAGTCTTTGGGTCTTGTACCTGGGATCTCTTTAACAAAGTACAACATCAAACGTACCAACAGATTTCCAAAATGGAATGTGCCTTTCTTGTCTTCCTTAATCTTTTTCAAATTATCAATAAGCTCATCTTTTAACCATTCACACACATCTATCATTGCATTATTGTTTACCATCTCATAAGTAGTGTGTATAGAGAGACTAGAAACATAATTTAGTCTGTTAGCATGTGTGGCCTTGTATCCTAGAACCATACTTACAAATCTCACATTGATGTCCTTAATATCATTTACTCTAAGTGATCTATTGTTAGAGGTTGCTCCAGTTAGGCTTATCACTTTATTGTTGGGAATTTTCTTTGTCTTATCAGGTCTACTAGCAGTTGAGGGTAAACCAGTCACTACCCTAATTGCTTGTCGGGTTATCTTGCAAACAGAATCAAACCATAAGAATTCTCCATGTGGTCTACTCAATACAATTCTTACCACTTCCTCTAGAAACTGAGGGATATTCAATATCTCCACAAAACCTAAAGTTTCGATAATATTGTGTTTGGGTTTAACAGTACCATGTTCATCACAAATGACCTTTTTAAACATTTTCATTAATTCCTCACAACCTAGTTCTTCTATATTGCAATGTATATAATTCCTAGGGTCTTCTAGAAATGCTACACCTTTAGGAATTTTTGAAAATACCCCTACAGAGTCATCTTGCTTCAGAATTTTGGGAATTATCTTAAACATAGGCCTAGGGTGTTTCACATTTTCCACAATGGTATGGTTCAGAATAAATTTGGGAATAGAAGAAGAGACCATTGAAAAATAACTTTTACTGCCTAAAAATATTCTAAATATCTGAAGAAATCACTTCGCACCTTCACCTTGAATGCCTTCGCTCAGTTTTCATGTTCTATGATAATTTGAATGTTCAGTGAGTCGAAAATGAGGGAAATCAGTTGATTTATAATGACATATCTTTCACCAACCAAATTAAATGCTCCGTGGGTAACTTAACACATTTGCCGGTAAAGAAGAAATCTATCTTCTCAACATCAACCGAGGGTAATCTACATGATTTTCAACTTGCTGTAATACCCCCAAAGGGTTACTTCTCAGTTGGATGAAGAATCTCCTGCCAGTGGAGGATTACTCTATTCTACCGATGAAGATATAGTTTCATTAGTTTTCTAATCTGTTTTCTTAATCCACTATTTAAAAAATTCTTGCTATACTTCTTCTACCTTCTCTTTTCCCTTCAAGATAGATTTCATATTATTTGTCGGTGCATTCTTGCTTCTACAAAATTTAGCAATATGTCCAATCTTGTTACAAGCATAACAAGTTACATTATTCCTCTGAATAGCCTTTCCATATCCTATGCCGGTTTGTGCTCTGCATTGATTAGATAAGTGCCCAAATCTTTCACAAACATAGTATTTCACATTCATTCTGCAATTTTCTAAATTATGACCAACTTTGTTGCATTTGGAACATAGACTGGTGGGTGAGTTTGTGTTCTAATTATTTATGAATCTACACTAATATTCTCTATGACCATATTTGTTGTAATTGAAAAATTTACCATTAAATTTGTAAGCATTAGGTTGTCTTACTGGTTTGTTCTTATCTTCATTGTTTGCAGTACCGAAACTTTCTCCAACTTCAAATCCAAGTCCATTAGTATGTCCATTAGGTTTCTGACTTTTCATCATGTGATCAAGCTCCTCTGAACTTTTCTTGAATTTGTCTTTGTTCTTATTTGTAGTAGCCAACTCATTTTACAAAATTCCTTTTTGTCTCATGAGCTCAGTTTTATCATGTTCCATATGAATCAGACCTGTCTTCAGCATATAATTCTCATGACTAAATCTTAGATTTTCATTTCTAGCATCATTAAGTCTCCTAGCCAAGTCTTCTTCATTCTTCTTCCTATCTTTAATATCTTTACATAACCTCATACTCATATCCTGCATTTCATTCTTCATATTATTGTTCTCTTGTCTCAACTTGTTTGCAAGTTCTCTAAGAGTTTATTTTTCATCATCCTCATTCTGCATCTGCATATGAAGTTCTTTTCTCTTATTCTTTGCAATAACCAAGTTATTTTGAAGTGCCAAAATGAATTCTTGAGCAGTTTTAAGTTCATCCTCCAATCTGATGTTCTTCACTTTTTCTACATCATAGTCTACAAGAGATCCTTCCAATTGTTGTCTTAAGCTCTCCATCTGTACCGGTGTTAGAGTCTTCCTCAAGTTGTTAGGCTTCTTCAAATAGAGGAACAGGCTCTAATACCAATTGTTAGAATCAATGATAGTCCCAAAGACACTGAGAGGGGGGGGGGGGTGAATCAGTGTCTAATCGGTTTGTATAATATTTATACTTATTAATAACTTTGCATCCCAAAATAGTGTACCAGTAAATAAGAATAACATAGACAACATAGAGAACACACCATAACACAATATATTTAATGAGGAAACCCAATGTGGGAAAAACCTCAGTGGGATTTGTGACCCACAATATTCACTCACTAGCCAATGCATAAATATTACTTACAATGAGGGGCCGGCACATGCAGGGAGGCCAACTGCCTAAAGCTCACTGCTTAATCACAAAATAGAAGTCGCACTAACTTACAAAATTGGATGATTAAATCCAATACAATGTACTGCTTAAATCAACATCAACTATGCTAGGTTCGGTACCGATTTAAGCTCAGTCTATAACCAAAACCTTCACTATCAACTATATCACCTTATACAGCATTGCCTTATACTTCTCATCTCTCCTATACACAAAAAGACCTATACGATCTCATACATATATGAGTCTTTTACAATATGCTATGTCATCTTTTACAAGAGATAATTTCATTATAAAATGATAAACAAAAGTTTATTCCATGTCGGCTTGAGTGTCGATATGCATTGCTGCCGTTGTCGGTGAAGTGCCTGCCGATGTATGTAGAAGTCTATTGTCGATACCAGTAACTGCTAGTTGTTTTCCAAATGATTGCCAGTTGGTTTCCAATTGGTTTCCATCAATGACAACATCAACCATTATCATAAGAGTGTAGAATGCCAACAATCTCCCCCTTTAGCATTGATGGCAACACTAGTGAGAAAAATCCAAAAACTGTTTCCAAAAACTGAAGAACAAAAAGTTGTTCTCCCCCTGAGCAACTGATCTCCTCTGTTCATATATTTTTCTCTTCCACTTCTCCCCCTTTGAAATCAATGACAAAGGTTGTCAAAAATAGTCAAACGAGTTCAAAATTTCACCTCAAGGTATGTAACCGATTTCTGTTTCTTCTTTGGTCTTAGTTTCTTGGGCGGTTCTCTTACTACCTGATGTTTCATCCTCAAAGTCCTTGTTCTCTTAGGTGAAGGACAGGATACCAGTGAAGGTTTTCTCTTCCTCCTTTCAACTCTTTTAAATTCTGCTGCCTTATCACTGTCAATTCTAGAAGATGTGTCAACCGGTGAAATATGTGCCTCCGGTTGAAGTCCTTCAAGCTCACTAGCTGATGTGCCACTAAGGTTCATGACATTTTCTTTGATTTCTTTTACTTTCTTAGAAGCATCTCTAATGTATTTTTCTCTTTTCTTTCTTTTCTTCAACGGATTTACATTACTCTCAATAGTCTCAGCACTACCAAAGACCTTTTCTGATGGTTCTCTCGGTGTATCAAGTAAAGCTTTGGCATATGTCTCCAGAATAGTAAGATCTACTTCACATCCCTTCTCAGTGACCCAAATAGTCCTAGGGAGTACTGCTTCCATCCATGTCTCATCTCTTTTGATAACAAAACAAATTTCTTTGTTATATTTATCTACTACACTTTGTGGTAACCTTTCTCTAGCTCTCATCTTAGCTTGGAAGGTTTTAAAGTAATCTATTATGTTGTTGTCTCTAGTAGTTCCCATGCCGGTAAAAGCTTCCTGTAGTTGTTTTCCTACTGGTATATCATAACCAAAGTCTTCGGGTCCTATACCAGGGATCTCTTTAACAAAGTATAGCATCAAACATACCAATAGATTTCCAAAACGGAATGTGCCTTTCTTGTCTCCCTTAATCTTTTTCAAATTTTCAATAAGCTCATCTTTTAACCATTCACACACATCTATCATTGCATTATTGTTTACCATCTCATAAGCATTGTGTATATAGAGACTAGAAACATAATTTAGTCTATTAGCATGTGTGGCCTTGTATCGTAGCACCATACTTACAAATCTCACATTGATGTCCTTAATATCATTTACTCTAAGTTATCTATTGGTAGATGTTGCTCCGGTTAGGATTATCACTTTGTTGTTGGGAATCTTCTTTGTCTTATTAGGTCTACTACTAGTTGAGGGTAAGCCAGTCACTATCCTAATTGCTTGTTGGGTTATCTTGCAAACAAAATCCAACCATAATAATTCTCCATGTGCTCTACTCAATACAATTCTTACCAATTCCTCTAGAAATTGAGGGATATTTAGTATCTCCACAAAACCTAAGGTTTCCACAATCTTGTATTTGGGTTTAATAGTACCATGTTCATCACAAATGACCTTTTTAAACATTTTCATTAATTCCTCAAAACCTAGTTCTTCTATATTGCAATGTATATAAATCCTAGGGTCTTCTACAAATGCTACACCTTTAGGACTTTTTGAAAATGCCCCTATAGAGTCATCTTGCTTCGCAATTTCGGGAATTCTCTTAAACACGGGCCTAGGGCGTTTCACATTTTCCACAATTATAGGGTTCAGAATAAATTTGGGAATAGAAGAAGAGGCCATTGAAAAATACCTTTTACTACCTAAAAATATTCTGAATATCTAAACAAATCACTTCACACATTAACCTTGAATGCCTTCGCTTAGTTTTCATGCTCTCTGATAATTTGAATGTTCAGTGAGTCGAAAATGAGGGAAATCAGCTGATTTATAATGACATATCTTTCACCAACTACATTAAATGCTCGCTTGGTAACTTAACACATTTGTCGGTAAAGAAGAAATTTATCTTCTTACCATCAACCGAGGGTAATTTGCATGATTTTCAACTTGTTGCAATACCCCCAAAGGGTTACTTCTCAGTTGGATGAAGAATCTTCTGCCGGTGCAGGATTACTCTACTCGACCAGTGAAGATATAGTTTCATTAGTTTTCTGATCTCTTTTCTTAATCCATTGTTTAGAAAATTCTTGCTTTACTTCTTCTACCTTCTCTTTTCCCTTCAAGCTAGATTTCATATTCTTTGCCAGTGTATTCTTGCTTCTACAGAATTTAGCAATATGTCCAATCTTGCTACAAGCATATCAAGTTACATTATTCCTCTGAATAGCCTTTCCATATCCAATGCCTATTTGTACTCTACATTGATTAGATAAGTTCCCAAATCTTCTAGAAACATAGCATTTCACATTCATTCTGCAATTTTCTGAATTATGACCAACTCTATTGCATTTGAAATATTGACCGGTGGGTGAGTTTGTGTTCTGATTATTTTTGAATCTATATTGATTTTCTCTATGACCATATTTGTTGCAATTGAAACATTTACCTTTAAATTTTTAAGCATTAGGTTGTCTTACCAGTTTGTTCTTATCTTCATCGTTTGTAGTACCGAAACTTTCTCCAACTTCAAATCCAAGTCCATTAGTATCTCCATTAGGTTTCTAACTTTTCAGCATGTCATAAAGCTCCTCTGAACTTTTCTTGAATTTGTCTTTGTTCTTATTTGTAGTAGCCAATTCATTTTCCAAAATTCCTTTTTGTCTCATAAGGTTAGTTTTATCATGTTCCATGTGAATCAGATCTGTCTTCAGTATATCATTCTCATGACTAAGTCTTAGATTTTCATTTCCAGCATCATTAAGTCTCCTAGCCAAGTCTCCTTCATTCTTCATCCTATCTTCAATATCTTTACATAACCTCATAGTCATATCCTGCATTTCATTCTTCATAATATTGTTCTCTTGTCTCAACTTGTTTGCAAGTTCTCTAAGAGTTCCTTTTTCATCATACTCATTCTGCATTTGCATATGAAGTTCTTTTCTCTTATTCTTTGCAATAACCAAGTTATTTTGAAATGCCAAAATGAATTCTTGAGCAGTTTTAAGTGCATCCTCCAATCTGATTTTCTTAACTTTTTCTGCATCATAGTCTACAAGAGCTCCTTCCAATTGTTGTCTTAAGCTCTCCATCTATACCAGTGTTAGAATCTTCCTCAAGCTGTTAGGTTTATTCAAATAGAGGACTAGGTTCTGATACAAATTGTTAGAATCAATGACCATACTAATGACAAAATATATAATTCACACAAAGCTATGTTGAGAAATTAATCTCTCCTCTCATCAAGGGGAGGTTCCCTATGAAATTTCTCCTCTAATTAATAAGAAATTAAATTTGTTGGTTGGTCTTGGGCATATAACTCTCTTTTTTCAGAGTCTATGTATTTTCGCTTCACCTGGTTACAATTTCTCTATCTCTTTAGATACTTAAAGAAAAGAACTATGAATCTAACAAACTACACCAAGAGTTACTATTAAGAAACACACAGTCTCCTTGGACGTAACACTAACTCAAACAATTAGAAACTTAGCTTGTAGCTCAAAGTCTTCAAGTATAAATTTATAATCCTTTAAACTACAAGTAACTACAGCAATACAAAGCTTACCACTAATTACTTAATTTATCAAAAGATTTCCTAAAGATGCTAAGAGCACACAGTCTACTTGCATGATTCAGGAGCTCTTTAAACCACATAACAATATCTTCAAGATCAAAGAAATAAAGAACATATATATTCAATGGACATAGGAACATTAAATTATATAAACATTTTTCTTGATACAACACAAAGTTTGGGATCAATAAAACTATTTTCTTTATTTGCTTGATAGAATTTTCACCACAAAAGCCCAAAGTCTTAGTTGGGATAAAAATTCTATAGAGTTTTGCTAAGCATGAAAAAGATAAATATTTACAATTGAGGTCCTCCATATATAGGAAAAGAAGTTGAGAAAAAGGTGGGCACAGTTGACTTATTAAACTGCACAGTCCCATTTTACTACAACTACAACATAAAGAAAATGTGCAGCTGCATAAAAATTGACAACATCTATTGGTGCAACTACATAAAGAAAAGGTGCCAAAAGGGGTCACTTCATTCTTCATTCTCTTCCTCATTGGATTTCTGAAAATCTTCAAACTTAGCCAAGATAGCTTTCATCTCTACTTCGTTTGGCATCGGGGTAGAACTTGTGATAACTCAGACGTGGGAAATTGCATCTTCAATCTTTACCTGTTTCTTTTTAACATCCTTCAGCATGGATGCGATGACTTCAAAACTGACCTGGATCTCTAACAGCTTATCAAATGTATCAAGGAAATCTTGTCCCATCCAGTGATCCATCAAGGAAAGGAATTCCTACGTGATAACTTCAGCAGTAACGAGATTCTGATCGCCATCATATAAATAACAAGGAAGATCAGCAACTTTGGCAAAAATGAGATCAACCTCGTCATCACCTTCTTTCTTCTCTCGGTCTAGTTCCGCAATCATTAGGTTTATTGTCTCTTGCTTATGAGACAATAAAGATAAAATCTAGATGTACTTTTCCCTTGTAGGAATTACCTTATTTTCAACAAGGACATCTATCCTGATGTCCTCCATTTTGCTCCAAAAGGTAGTACTTTTCACAACTTCCTTAATCTCATATGATAAAGAGGTTTTGAGTCCTTGCATCTGACTCTGGATTACTTCATAATCTGATAATAGTCCCACTATTGAACTCAGAAGATGAGAGCCTTCTAACCTTAGCTGTGAAATCCACTCATTCATCACTCGGCCTTTAGCTCCCACCTGTTCAATCTTCTTTAGAGATTCGATATGTGTTGAGGATCCTATGGGCTCAATTTCTTGAGAAGATTGTGCGACCTTTAGAAGAATATTGGTCAATTGTTCACACTTCTGCTTCAAGATATTTTTCTCATCCCTCTCCTGATCCAATCTCCTCAACAAATAATTAAAGGTTGTCTGAGAATCTAATTTAACACTCTCATGTGTTTCCAGCCTAAGCTATATGACCTGCATGGTATAATCTTCAGAACGTATGTTTCCTTTGTCCTTATCTGATGATGGCACCATAACCTCAACATACTTTCTCTTAGAAGTTGAGTCTACTACCACCCGAGATACAGTCTTTGGATTTTTGTTCCTTTTGGCTTCGGAGGAACCAACTACTCAAAATCAAACTCATCTGGAGAGATCACCTATTTTTTCCTCTTAGGGGCCGCTACTTCCATCCAAGGGGGTAATTCTGGATTGGCCGATGGAGTAGTAGCTCCTTGCTGATTTTGAGTTGAAGTTTCAAGAGAAAGTTAAATAGAGCTTGAAGTAGTTATGAGTGTTATTGATGACACCGATATTGAAGTTTCTAGTACAACATTTGCTGTTGCTGACACCTCTTCAGTTACAGATGGGATAGTTGAAGGTGCCTTGAATGTAACTTCACCACTTACCAATGGTGGAATTTTTGTGATGGTGGTGGTAGTGATAGGTAAGTCTACTAAAACCTATTCTGCAAGTCCCTCTTCCAAGGCTTCATTAAAATCCATCATTGTGGATTTAATAGTAGATGAAGGCATATCATCTAGATTAGAGAAGTTGGTTATTGTGAAAAACTGATTAGCGGCCTACGATTGCGCCATGCCCATACTTAGATCCCCATCTGGAAAATCTTGATCCTCTTGGTCAGAGTCAAAGTCAATAGAGTGGACGATTACTTGTGAGGTGATTGGGGCATCGACTTCAATTGGATGTGATGTTTCTTCAGCCTATACTTCCTCTTGTTGAGGAATTTCACCTTCTTCAATTTCCTTGGCAAGCGACTCTTCTGGCTCTTTCGCCACTGCTTCCTGTACTGTGGATGATGATTCACCCTTTTTGGACCCTTTCACTGTAAATTTAATTTTCCATCATTTCCCTTTTGATTGTATCATAGGAGCTGAGGATAGTGCTTGCGGGTTTGCCCTGCTCTTTGTTCTTGTCTCGGTTATAGCTGTCTCGCCGATTGGGCCATCACTATTATCATCATCTCCTGAACTAGCAAGAAGCTATTTCATCCTAATATTCTTCCTTACTAGCCATGCATTGGTGTTGCCAGGATGGGAGCAATCCTTTGAGTGATTGATTTGCTCTCCTTCTTTGACCATTGTATGGGAGGAAGTGGAGAGTCAACAATTTTCTTCTCATAATAGACCGGGTCTATTATGTCATCCGTATCTTTCATGGTCATCGGGATCTTTGCTAAATCCAAGTTTTCAATTTGTTCTAGAGTAAGGCGGCTGAAATCCATCCTCCTTACATCCTCATCATTTTGACAGTCTGCCCAAACATCTTCCAACCTATAAACATGAGTATAACTCCTTTTGAGTTTGTTCTTTATGCCACGAAAATCAAAATTGTTTCGGGCCTTGAATATTCTCATGGTATTCCACTGTATTTCTTCCTCCATATTTTTGTCCTTGGGATTGGTTAGCACTAAGTACCTGCCAATTGTTTCTTGGAACTTAAGCCTAGTCGTATGTGCTTGTGATTGTTTTTCATGCACATTAATCAATTGTCTACACAATTCCATGAGAATGATTTTATTTGAAGGGAACCTTGGTAGAATAAAGGGCTCACCTAAGAAACATCCAATTCAGATGTAAGTGAATGTGGGAAATTCTAGGAATACACACCCAAAATGAGATACCCTGTTATAAGCAGCCTCTGATATTCTTCGCTTCTACAGGCCCTTATCAAACATGCACTTCCATACAGCAAAGAAGGCATCATTAACTCTTCTGCAATGGCTACCTTGACTCTTGATAGTAAGCTGATCATAGTACTCCCAAATGGGTACCAACCTCCTATCACCCTTAGTAGATAAGCTTGGATATTGCCTCCTTGAAGTATCCACATAAACCAGGTATGAGGTCATGTAAAATTTCAGTGTTACTTTGACCTCCTTCAACTGAGCACAAATTTTGGATCATAAGCTGCAACTAGAAAATATGCATATTTATGCAACTCGGAGTTGATCAGATTAGTTAGGTGAGTAGGAGCCTTCTCAACATGATCAATGAATTCTTGCATATTTTGATGCTTGATTTTAGTATCTCTTATCTCCTTGATATTCGAGTCTATTGAACTCTTTGGATACAAATTCAAGTACTTGTCGTACTTGTACTTCATCTTTCTTGATGATGTTTTACTCGCAAAAGATTCCAACTGACTTGAGGAAGGCTTGAACTTGTTGTGAGGGAGCTTTGACATTTGTGATGACTACATTCAACACTAAGGATTAGCTCTTCATCATTATCAAAATCAGTTTTTCTCAAACAGATCGAAAAATGGGACTCAAAATAGGCTTGTGAGTAAAACTGCCAAAAATAGTAGGTCGGGGAAAAAAGTCCGACATGCCCTTTTGAAAACAAAAATTGTACATCGGACTTTAAAGTATAATGTGCAAGGATAAACACATTGATCATCACAACAAAATTTGCAAGGGTAAATAACATTGATTAGCACCTCGAACTTTAAAGTCTGATGTGCAAACTCAAGGTAAGTTATCAGTACATCGGACTTTAAAGTCGGATGTGCAATCCGGGGAAAAACAATTAGCACATCGGACTTTAAAGTCTGATGTGTGAGGGTAAAACCATTGGAAAAAAACTAGCACATCAGACTTTAAAGTCTGATGTGCACACAAAGGGAAAAATAATCGGTTGACACATCTCCACATATCAAACTTTAAAGTTCGATATGCGAAGGTTATGATCTCGCATATCGGACTTTAAAATCCGATATGTGAAGATTACTCCATCTAGCTGCATACCGAACTTTAAAATCCGCTATGCAACATGGAAAAAGAAGACTCTGGAGGAATCGGATTTTAAAACCCGATAGTCCTCTCGACACAAAGCAAAAACCAAAAAAAACAAAAAAAAAAAGGAAAAGAAAACGCAAAATAGGGAAAGAAACCCGAAAAGAAAACACGAAACCCTACCTTATCTACAACGATGATAAAAAAATCTGATGATGGAGCGATCCAATCTAAGTTGTGGCAAGAAAAGTGGTGGAGAGCACGTAGAGAAAAAGAAAACACAAATGATAATGAAGAAATGAACCCTAAAATAAATAAATAAACCCCAAAAATTAGCAATAAATGTTAATGACTAACACGTAGTGCATGTCGAACAAGTCCGACATGCAGGCTAAAAATCCTTGCAAGTCGGACTTTAAAGACATGCAATCTCTAACCAAACAGTCTCCAGTTCAGACTTCAAAGTCTGAACTATAGAGCAAGACTACCTGTAGGTCAGACTTTAAATTCCAAACTACAGGCTTAGACCACCTGTAGGTCGGACTTTAAAGTCTGACATGCAGGCTAGAAAACCTAGCAAACGCACATCAAACTTTAAAGTCTGATGTGCATAAAATAAAAAGGACCCTGCAGTTCAAACTTTAAAGTCTGAACTGCAGGTAAAATTGCAAACTTAGAAAAACTAAAAAAACACTAAAAATGAAAAGCAAGAAGATGAGCTAATCGACGAAGTCGGTTAAGCTCTCCCGGAGACTGTAAGGTACGAAATGGACTAGTTTCGTATGGTTGCCTCATGATTTTGGCTATGCTAAAATCAAGGACAATAGTTGGCTCTGATTGGGGAAGAAGCTACACCACTTGATGCTTGTAGAATCCCGAACTCCGAGTGCCTATATCCATTGGGCTATAGAGTCAGGCGACGAAAAAAAACTGAAAAAGAAAAGACTATACATATTTTACAAATTGTACAACTTCTTTTACATCACTCTCTATTGAGCAAAGATCTTAAAATGTTCTCCACTATGAGGTAGCGAGAACAGGGTACGATCTGCATATGCAAGTAAGTAGCTATGCTCACCACATACTTCATGAATAGTGAAGGGACCTCTCCATAAGGAGTCAAAATTTCCATGCAAACCCTTTGGTTCCCTCCTCTTGTCCCATAACAAGACTTGATCACCAACTGAGAACTCACAGGAAGTTGTTTTCTTATCAAACAATGCCTTCACTTGGCTTTCTTGCACAACAATCCTATCTACCACTTCAGCTCTTGTTTCTTTGAGCTGAGAAAGAAACATAATCCGCGTATCCAGTAAATCTTGATATGTTTCATCTTCAATGGCATTGGCAAGCTTTAATTCTAGAAGTTCCATAGTGATTGGAATCTCGGCATTCAACCCATACAAAAGTTGAAAAGGTGACATACTGATTGCTCTTTTTGGAGTTATATGATCTACCCATAGTGCATCATAAAGAGCTTTATGCCAAGT
This sequence comes from Cryptomeria japonica, assembly GCF_030272615.1. Classification (NCBI taxonomy): domain Eukaryota; kingdom Viridiplantae; phylum Streptophyta; class Pinopsida; order Cupressales; family Cupressaceae; genus Cryptomeria; species Cryptomeria japonica. The sequence goes on from NC_081411.1 coordinate 325,840,733, forward strand.
CCGTTGTCTTTCATCAACAAGCTTTCTGATAATAGTAACCAGATTCTTGTTGCTTGACTCGCCCTGACCATTTCCTTGTAGATAGTAGTCAGATGAGTGTGAAAGAGTAATTCCATGATCAAAGCAAAAGTCAATTATCTCATAAGATGAAAAACATGAAGCGTTATCAGCTACTATCTTATGAGGAAAGCCAAACCTTGAAACGATGTTTTCCTTCAAAAATTGACTAACCACTGCCGAGGTAGATTACTTAGTTGGGATTGCCTCCACCCACTTGGTGAAGTAATCTATTGCTGTGAGGATGTATATGTGACCTACACTAGATGTCGGATTGACAGGTCCAGCGAAGTCCAATCCCCACTGTTGGAAAGGCTCTTCAATTACTATTGGTTTAAGAGGGAGCGCAGCTAATTTGGGCTTGCCAACAAATTGTTAACATTGCTCACACTTGTGAACCCAAATGTATGTATCTTTAAACAATGTTGGCCAATAGTATCTAGCATGCAAGATTTTGTGTGCAGTAACAGGGGTAGAAAAATGTCCACCACAAGCAAGATCACGAAAAGCTTGAAGTAATCTTACTTGTTGTTGTTTGTCTACGCAGCGCAAGAAATTGTCATCCAGACCCTTCTTGTACAAACCATTGTCCTATAGGACAAAATTCACTTCTTTAAACTTCAGGGTTCACCTTTCTTTCCTTGATAGGTGCGCATGACAATCTCCATATGTTAAGAGATATACTAGGTTGGAATACCACTCATCAGTAGTGCTAACAAATAAAACATTAAGAAGATCTTGATTCATACCTTTATTTTCCAGCACCACTTCATCAATTGATTTGTTGTCAGCTATCAACTGACATAGACCTTTTCCATGAACCAACTTAGTGGGCTTAATTTCCATATCATATTCTTGAATCTTGGCAACCCAGTTGCCCCTTTTAGCTCCAAACTATTGTTGCATCAGAATTGACTTAACAACAACATTAGGAACAAGAGCGATGACATGTGAATTCAGAATATAAAACCTAAAATGTTTCACCGCTTTCACCATGGCAAAAGCATGCTTCTCCATTTCTTAGTATTTCAACTCATGATTCTTTAGCGGATAACTCATGAATGCAATGGGTGATTCTACACCTTCATTATTTCTCTGTATTAGTATAGCTGAACAAGTATGATCTGATGCATAGCTATATATAATAAACTCTTTGGTATAATTTGGGCATACTAAGACTGGAGTGTTTGCCATGGCTTCCTTAATCTGATGGAAAGCTTTCTTTCCTTCAAGAGTCCACTTGAAGAGAGAATTACCTTTTATCATATTAATTGTGTGACGAGTCTATTCAGCAAAGTCTCGAATGAATCTTCGCAAGAAATTTAATTTACCAAAGAAAGAATGAACAACAGTCTTACTTGTTGGCAAGGAAAGGTCACGAATAGCTTTTACTCTTTCTGTATCAATTTTAATACCTTCTTTCGAAACAATATGCCCAAGCAACTTGCCTTCAGTAACCCCAAAAACATATTTCTTGGGATTGAGGGAAATTCCATGCTGATGACATTTCTCTAAGACTTGTTGCAGATGAAAGAAATGATCTTGACGTTCCTTAGAATAAATAGTCAAATCATCCAAATAGACCACAATGAACTTACCAAGAAAACTTTAGAAGGCCAAGTCCATTGCACGTTGGAAAGTTGCTCCCACATTTATTAATCCAAAAGGCATCCTACGATATGCAAAGGTACCCCAAGGTGTAGTAAATGCGGTCTTATGCTAATCTTGCTCCAAAACTTCTACTTGGTTATAACCTGAAAATCTGTCCAACATGGAAATCATCTCTGCTCTAGTAACAACTTGTAGGACGTGATCCATGATAGGTAAAGGATAATTATCCTTCAAGGATGCTTGATTCAAGTTTCAGAAATCAACACATATCCGAATCTCACCATTCTTCTTACATACAGGTACAATATTGTCTATCCAAGAAGAATGATGAATGGGGAAGATTATCCTTGCTTTCAACATCTTTTGTACTTCAGCAAAGATAGTATCTAAGATCTTTGGGTTTTATTGCCTTTGCTTTTGATGAAAAGGTGTAATACCTGGTTTCAATGGAATGTCATAATGAAGCTCTTCGGGATGAAAAGACTTTAGATCTTCATAGGAGTATGCCAAGACGTCAACATATTGCTGCAATAATGCAACAAATTTCTTCCTTTCTTATTGTGAAGAACACTTTCCAATATTGATCATTTTTGGATTGTCTTCAGTCTCAATGTTTACTTGTTCATATTCCATTGACCCTACAACTGATCTTTGTTGCTTTTTAACATAACGATATTGCATCCTTTGAAGGGAAGTGACTACCTTCAAAGTACAGATCATCAAAATTGTTAGCAGTTTGCAAAAAATTAATTACATGATGATCATCACTAAATACTTGCCAATGATCAGAGTTGTCAGGAACACTTGGCCAAAAAACTAACTCAACAACATAAGTTGATCCCTAAAAATATTTGTGAGGAACCAAAGAAGTTGCAGATATTTCCAATGAACCTGCTCTATCATTAAATTCCTGAGAGACAATAGATATATCAAAGGCATTGAATGCCTCAATCAAATCCCAAACTTGGTTACGATAATGTCATAGCCTATCACTCCTAGTTTGATATATGTTCCAGATTTGACAAACAATTAACTCCGCATCTCCTTGACCATGCAATTTCTTGATTCCCTTCTTGTGAGCAAAATTCATTCCCAAAAGAAGTGATTTGTACTCAGCAGTGTTATTTGTGTTATCAAACTGCAATTTGAAAGAGAATGAGAAAAGATTACCCTCAGGAGAAACCAAAACAATACTGGCTCCTGATCTGGTAGAAGAACAACTGCCATCAAACTCCAGTGTCCAAACATCTTCTGGACTACCAATGCTGATGGTATCAAAATTGAGAATTTCTTGTTGTGAAGTTGAAGATCTTTCTGATTCCGTAACACTACTTTCACAATCAATTAGAACATAATTTAGTGGAATGGCATCTTCACTCTCAGAAGCCACCTCTAAACCATCATCAGCATGCATGGAATAATTACCCATACCTGATGATTCGAAAAGAATCTGTGCCCACTGATCGTCAGACTTGACAATGGTGTATTTTGATTCTTTTTCTGAAAGTAACTTTTGAACAACTCCTTTAACAGGAATACGGGCCTCAGTCATATCCATGTTTAACTCACCCCAACATCTGTACAGAAATTTCTTCCCAACAATAGACCATAGGAGGCCAACACATTGGCTACCAATACTGTCATCTTAATCTTCTTTTCTGGGAATGAAGAAAAAGAAAATTGTGCATCCTTGATTTGACCTATCAAGGGGACTTGCTTGTTATCCATAGAGAAACACATTCCAAATGTTTTGGTCAAAGTTAAACCAAGGGCATTGGCAACTTTTGAAGGCATAACATTATCGGATGCCATGAAATCAATTACACAGTTACTAAGCTTATAACCATTTATTAACAAAGAGATGTAAAATGGTTCTATCTTCTCTACAGGAAAAGGGGAAGTTACTAATCTATTTTGAAGTAAGTTAGACTTAGGAAGATTACTAGGGGTAGTATCTTTTTCTTTAACAAACTTGACCAAATAGTCAAATTGATCTGGATTAGATCTCAAAAATTCAACTTCAGACATTTGTATTTTGGTTTTCTTAGCATGGTCTAAAATATCAAATGACTTAAATAAATTCATCATCAAAGATGGATTTGGGTTCTCATTTTGAGAATTTAAAATATTAGGTACACTAGTCTTCGATGCATGTGTAGAAGAATTGATAGGCGCAGAAAAATTGATAGCAATCGAAGAATCACTTACACTTTTATCCTTCGCAATGTCCATTGAGATAGCATTGTCCTTTGTAGGATTTGGTATGGGAGTCCCACGCTTCACAATAGAAACTGGCAAATGTTGAGAGTCCTTAATTTGGATAAGATCATCACTCTTTGCAATGATAGGTGGCTGAGCTGCCTGTGCTTGCAAATGGGTGAATACTGCAAAGACATCCCCATCACCTATGTCTGGCATATCATCTTCTTGATATTGCATAAACCTGATATTAGAGTTTCCAGCCAACTCTGTATCATCCTCTTGATGCGAATTGGCATCTTCTTCACCAAAAGAGGGAAGATCAGTTTGTTCAGCTTCATAATATCCTCTAGCTGAATTTTGGGGTGGTGCTTCCAACGCAAGCCTCTCTGGAGCAGGAGGTAATTTATTTTGATTATGCATGGCGTAATTGGAAGCATTGTTTGGATAAGTCCTTCTTGGAACATCACGATAAGAAGTATTTCCTTGTGAGGAAATTTGCTTCTTAAGTGCCAACAACTCATTGGCTAACTTTTGTATCATGGGATCAACAGAATTCATGGAAGGAATTGACAAATCAACAATTTGATTATTTCTAACCTTATTGGGATCTCTCCTTATCTTACCGGCAAGGATAAGATCATCTTCAACCGATATAGACAACTATTGTGCAGCATCCAAATTTGTAGGATTATCTCTTCGCAAAAGAAATCTCACCTCTGGCAATTGAGCATTGATGAAGAAGCATTTCAAGTTTCCAACAGTTGGTCGTGAAGCAACTGGAATGCGATTGTGAAATCTATTGAACTTTGCTATAAATTCACGCATAGCTTCTTGGGGTTCTTTCTTCATTTGATTTAACTAAGCTAGCAGTGCATGATCATCTTCGGTAGACTTGAACCTTGCTTGAAACAATGTTCTAAGAGTTGCCCAATTTGTGATACAAGCATTTGTAAGATGATAGAACCAATTAGCAGCAGCTCCATGCAAAGTCTGAATGAATAGTCTCATCGAAACATCTTCATGCTCAACACCTAGGACTCCACATGCGATGTAGAAGGCAACAATGTGTTCGTCCGGGTGTTGAGAACCACCCCCAAAAATTTGGGTAAATGTTTTCGTGTACCTTTGGGAAGTTCATGCAAAGGTGCGGTCAAGTTCAAAGGACCAAAAGTAGTACCCCAAGGTCCAGGAGTAGCCATCCTTAATGGATTATAGGGTGGTATTACAAAATGACTTGCAAGCTTGATGCCTCGCTTAGTACGGGAGATCGTCGTGCAGATGGAGGAAAACTTCGTGTCCACTACAAAGGAGAAAGCATCTGTGGAGGTGTCACAAAGGGAAAATTAAATTGCTGCAATACTTCAAAAGTAGGATCAACAATTCCTGCTAATCATTGCCCACGAGTGTAACTTCAATCAACCAAATTAGAAAATGAAGAAAAACAGCAATATGGAAATTACAATGAAAGCGCACTGCAACCCAAAAAACAAACTGGTTGCACATCACTCCCCAGCAACGTCACCAAAAAACTGTTGGGTGAATATTTTGTCACCAGCATACTAATGACAAAATATATAATTCACACAAAGCTATGTTGAGAAATTCATCTCTCCTCTCATCAAGGGGAGGTTCCCTCTAAAATTTGTACTCTAATTAATAAGAAATTAAATTTGTTGGTTGGTGTTGGGCATATAACTCTTTTTTTTCAGAGTCTATGTATTTTCCCTTCACCTGGTTACAATTTCTCTATCTCTTTAGATACTTAAAGAAAAGAACTATGAATCTAACAAACTACACCAAGAGTTACTATTAAGTAGCACAAAGTCTCCTTGAAGGTAACACTAACTCAAACTGATTATTACAAATCAAACAATTAGAAACTTAGCTTCTAGCTCAAAGTCTTCAAGTATAAATTTATAATCCTTTAAACTACAAGTAACTGCAGCAATACAAAGCTTACCACTAATTACTTAATTTATCAAAAGATTTCCAAAATATGCTAAGAGCACACAGTCTACTTGCACGATTCAGAAGCTCTTTAACCCTCATAACAATATCTTCAAGATCAAAGAAATAAAGAACATATATTTTCAATGGACATAGGAACATTAAATTATATAAATGATTTTCTTGAAACAACACAAAGTTTGAGATCAACAAAACTGTTTTCTTTATTTGCTTGATAGAATTTTCACCACAAAATCCCAAAGTCTTATTTGGGATAAAAATTTTGCAGAGTTTTGCTAAGCATGAAAAAGATAAATATTTACAAATGAGGTCCTCCTTATATAGGAAAAGAAGTTGAGAAAAATGTGGGCACAGTTGACATATTCAACTGCACAGTCCCATTTTACTACAACTACAACATAAAGAAAATGTCTAGCTGCATAAAAATTGATAGCATCTATTGGTGCAACTGCATAAATTAAAGGTGCCAAAAGGGGTCACATCATTCTTCATTCGCTTCGTCATTGGATTTCTAAAAATCTTCAAACTTAGCCAGGATAGCTTTCATCTCTGCTTCATTCGGCATCAGGGTAGAACTTGTGATCACTCAGATGCGGGAAATTGCATCTTCAATCTTTACCTATTTCTTTTTAACACCCTTCAACATGGATGCGAGGACTTCAAAATTGACCTGGATCTCTAACAACTTATCAAATGTATCAAGTGAGAAATCTTGTCCCGTGTAGTGATCCATCAAGGAAAGGAATTCCTTTGTGATAACTTCAGGAGTAACTAGATTCTGATCGCCATCGTATAAATAACAAGGAAGATTTGCAACTTTGGAAAAAATGAGATCAACCTCATCATCACCTTCTTTCTTCTCCCGATCCAGTTCCGCAATCATTAACATTATTGTCTCTTGCTTATGAGACAATAAAGACAAAATTTGGATGCACTTTTCCCTTGTAGGAATTACCTTATTTTCAACAAGGACATCTATCCTGAAGTCCTCCATTTTGCTCCAAAAGGTAGTACTTTTCACAACTTCCTCAATGCCCTATGATAAAGAGGTTTTTAGTCCTTGCATTTGACTCTAGATTACTTCATAATCCGACAATAGTCCCACTGTTGAACTCAGAAGATGAGAGCCTTCGAACCTTAGCCATTAAATCCAATCATCCATCACTCGGCCTTTAGCTCCCACCTGTTCAATCTACTTTAGAGCTTTGGTATCTATTAAGGGTCCTATGGCCCAATTTCTTAAGAAGATTGTGTGACCTTTAGAAGAACATTGGTCAGTTGTTCACACTTATGCTTCAAGATATTTTTCTCGTCCCTCTCTTGATCCAATCTCCTCAACAAAGAATTAAAGGTTGTCTAAGAATACAATTTAACACTCTCATGTGTTTCCACCCCAAGCTCTATGACCTGCATGGTATAATCTTCGAATCATATGTTGCTTTTGTCCTTATCTGACGATGGCACCATAACCTTAGCATACTTTCTCCTAGAAGTCGAGTCTACTACCACCCGAGATACGGTTTTTGGCTTTTTTGTTCCTTTTGGCTTCAGAGGAACCAACTGCTCGAAATCAAACTCATCTAGAGAGATCACCTAGTTTTTCCTCTTAGGGGCCACTACTTCCATCCAAGGGGGTAATTCTGGATTGGCTGATGGAGTAGTAGCTCCTTGTTGATTTTGAGTTGAAGTTGTAGGAGCAGGTTGACTAGAGCTTAGAGTAGTTATGAGTGTTATTGATGGCACCGATATTGAAGTTTCTAGTGGAACATTTGCTGGCGGTGACACCTCTTTAGTTACAAATGGGAGAACTGAAGGTGTCATGAATGCAACTTCAGCAATTACCAATGGTGGAATTTCTATGGTGGTGGTGGTAGTGATAGGTAAGTCTACTGAAAAGTGTTCTACAAGTGCCTCTTCCAAGGCTTCATTAAAATCCATCATCATGGATTCAATAGTAGATGAAGGGATATAATCTAGATTGAAGAAGTTAGTAGAGTGGATGATTACCTATGAGGTGATCGAGGCATCGACTCTAGTTGGGTGTGATGTTTCTTCAGCTTGTACTTCCTCTTTTTGAGGAATTTCACCTTCTTCAATTTCCTTGGCAGGTGGTTGTTCTGGCTCTTTTGCCACTTCTTGCTATACTGCGGATGATGATTCGCCCTTTTTGGACACTTTCACTGTAAATTTAATTTTGGGCCCTTTCCCTTTTGATTGTATCACAAGAGCTGAGGATAGTGCTTGCGGGTCTGCCATGCTCTTTGTTCTTGTGTTGGATATAGCTGTCTTGCCAACTGGGCCATCACTATTATCATCATCTCCTGAACTAGCAAGAAGCTATTTCATCTTGAGATTCTTCCTTACCAGCCATGGATTGGTATTTTCTAGGATGGGAGCAATCCTTTGAGTGATTGATTTTCTCTCCTTCTTTGACCAATGTATGGGAGGAAGTGGAGAGTCAACAATTTTCTTCTCATAATAGACCAGGTCTATTATGTCACCCGTATCTTCCATGGTCATCGGTATCTTTGCTAAATCCAAGTTTTCAATTTGTTTCAGAGTAAGGTGGTTGAAATCCATCCTTCTTATATCCTCATCATTTTGACAGTCTGCCCAAACATCTTCCAACCTATAAACATGAGTATAACTCCTTTTGAGTTTGTTCTTTATGCCATGAAAATCAAAATTGTTTCGGGCCTTGAATCTTCTCATGGTATTCCACTGTATTTCTTCCTCCATATTTTTGGCCTTGGGGTTGGTTAGCACAGAGTACCTGCCGATTGATTCTAGGAACTTCAACCCAGTCTTATGTGCTTGTGATTGTTTTTCATGCACATTAATCAGTTGTCTACATAATTCCATGAGAATGATTTTATCCGAAGGGAACCTTGGTAGAATAAAGGGCTCACCTGAGAAACATCCAATTCGAATGTAAGTGAATGTGGGAAATTGCAGGAATACACACCCAAAATGAGATACCCTGTTATAAGCAACCTCTAATATTCTCTACTTCTGCAGGCCCTTATCAAACATGCACTTCCATACAGTGATGAAGGCATCATTAACTCTTCTGTAATGGCTACCTTGATTCTTGATAGTAAGCTGATCATAGTACTCCCAAACGGGTACCAACCTCCTATCACCCTTAGTAGATAAGCCTGGATATTGCCTCATTGAAGCAGCCGCATAAAATAGGTATGAGGTCATGTAAAATTTTAGTGTTACTTTGACCTCCTTCAACTGAGCACAGAGGGCATCAGTGATCTGTTCACCCCAATCAATTCTTGTTGCTCCTTTCCTGATTATTTTCATATAGTAGCACATCCAACTTTGAAAGTAATGAGAGTCTTCTAACCCCCTCACCCTTGATAACATGGTGACCATGTCATTGTACTCCTCATTGAAATCACTCCTGTGAAAGCCCTTAGGCCATCGTGAGGTTAGGGAACCTCTTGTAGTAGAGAGGAAAACAATATTGATTACCTTCTTTCATTTATCCTCATTTTTCTCATAGTACTCTTGAGCACTTTCTTGAGTAATATCAGCCACCTCTCCAACGTGGAAACCTTTGAAGACACTATTGAAAAATACACTGTCTAGGGTCATGATGACATTCTAATCTGCATCTTTCACCTATCTTGTATTTGGATCAAAGTGATCTGCTACTGCAAGCACAAATTATGGATCATGAGCTACAACTGGAAAAGATGCATATTTATGCAACTCGGAGTTGTTCAGATTAGTTAGGTGAGCATGAGCCTTCTCAATTCGGTCAATGAATTCTTGCATATTTATATGCCCAATTTTAGTGTCTTTGATCTCCTTGATATTTGAGTCTACTGAACTCTCTGGATATAGATTCAAGTACTTGGCGTACTTGTACTTCATCTTTCTTGATGATGTTTTACGTGGAGAAGATTCCAACTGACTTGAGGAAAGCTCAAACTTGTTGTGAGGGAGCTTTGACATTCGTGATGACTGCATTCAACAGTGAGGATTAGCTCTTCATCATTATCAAAATCAATTTTTCTCAAATGGATCAAAAAATGGGACTCAAAATAGGCTTGGGAGTAAAAATGTCAAAAACAACAGGCCGGGGAAAAAAATCCGACATGCTCTTTTGAAACAAAAATTGCACATCAGACTTTAAAGTTCGATGTGCAATGATAAACACTTTGATTAGCACATCGGACTTTAAAGTCCGATGTGCAAGGGTGAATAATGTTGATTAGCACCTCAGACTTTAAAGTCTGATGTGCAAACTCGGGGTAAGTTATCAGCACATCAGACTTTAAAGTCTGATATGCAATTCGAGGAAAAACAATTAGCACATCGGACTTTAAAGTCCGATGTGCGAGGGTAAAACCATTGGAAAAAACTAGCACATTGGACTTTAAAGTCCTATGTACACACAAAGGGAAAAACAATTGGTTGACACATCTCAGCATATCGGACTTTAAAGTCCGATATGCAAAGGTTATGATCCCGCATATCGGACTTTAAAATCCGATATGCGGAGATTCCTCCATCCAGCTGCATACCAGACTTTAAAATCCGCTATGCAGCATGGAAAAAGAAGACTCTCAAGGAATCAGATCTTAAAACCCGATAGTCCTCTCAACACAAAGAAAAAACCAAAAATAAACAAAAAAGGAAAAGAAAATGCAAAATAGGGAAAGAAACCCAAAAAGAAAACACGAAACCCTACCTTATCTGCAATGATGATCAAAAAATCCGATGATGGAGCGATCCAATCTGAGTTGCGGTGAGCAAAGCGGTGGAGGGCATGTGGAGAAAAAGAAAACATAAACGATAATGAAGAAATGAACCCTAAAATAAATAAATAAACCCAAAAAATTAGCCGAAAATGCAAAATTAATGAGTAACACAATGCATGTCGGACTTTGCAGGCTAAAAACCCTTGCAAGTTGGACTTTAAAATCCGACATGCAATCTCTGGCCAAATAGTCTGCAGCTGGGACTTTAAAGTTTGAACTGTAGAGGATGACTACCTGCAGGTCGGACTTTAAAGTTCGAACTGCAGGCTTAGACCTCCTACAAGTTGGACTTTAAAGTTCGAACTGTAGGCTTAGACCACCTGCAGGTTGGACTTTAAAGTCTGACTTGCAGGCTAGAAACCCTAGCAAATGCACATCAGACTTTAAAGTCCTATGTGCATAAAGCAAAAAGGACCCTGCAGTTTGGACTTTAAAGTCCGAACTGCAGGTAAAACTGCAAACTTAGAAAAACTAAAAAAAACACTAAAAACGAAAATCAACAAGCTAAACGAGATAATCGATGAAGTCAATTAATCTCTCTCGGAGACCGTAAGGTAGGAAATAGACCAGTTTCGTAGGGTTGCCTCATGATTTTGGCTGCACTGAAATCAAGGACAACATGACTACAATAGGATGGTTAAATCCTAGATAATGTAGTGGTCAAAATAACATCTTCATATGCTGGATTCAGTACCGATTAAGCTCTTATTGTCTTCTTCAAACCTTTCTTGAATCTTCAAATGATGTTTGCATGAGTAGCTCTTCTTATATTGACATATACCAAATATCACAACCTTATAATACCTTATGTCATCTCCTCGTTCCACATAATCTCACAAATGAGATCTTATATATATACCAAAACCTAAGACCAAATGTGTAGGTCGGCTCACTAAGAATATTATAATAAAATCCATTACAAATGAATCAATATGTGATGCATCATGTCGGCTTAATGCATTTACAATAACAACCAATCAATAAATCATCTCCATAACATGCCATGCTGATCTGGAATAGATAACGCATGTCGGTCCATAACCTAGACTAATTTGCTGGTAAAAGCAAATATGTCAACTCGATTAGACCAATAACCAAATCACCAAAACAAGTGTCCAAACCATGTCTTCAACATAAACAAGTAATCTCTAGATGACAACAAATCATCCTCAGTGCTGGTGAACAATATAACCTATCGATGAACCAGATACCGATGATTGTGCATAATGTTGGCAAATGCACACTCCAATGAGAAATTGTAGGTGATTGAAGGTATTGTCATTGATGGAAACCTTGCAATCCTATGGCACTGGCACCGGGAGACTCTACACCGACAGATAGTTTACTGGCAGTAGTAAAGATGATTACCGGCACCCCACCCGACAGGAATTTGTTTATTGCATATTATATTTAATTGTAATATCTTTTTGTAAGCCGACAAGGTGAATTGTAATAGGACTCATATATAAGTATGAGATCTTGTAGATCATTTTAGGTGATGCGGATAGATGTGAATATGAGAAGATTATTATGCAAATATTAAGGCAGATTTTGGAGTAAGGTTTTGGTTACTGTATGAGCTTAAACGGGTACTGAACCTGGCATACCAGATGCTGAATCAAAGTACATTATGTTGGGAGTATTTAAAACTGAGTCAAGTTTATAGGCCCATTTCAAAATTTTGCCCTGCATTTCCAAATGATTAAAATAAGTTAGTTTGAATGGCCTAGTTAGCAAGGGGGTAAAATGGAGTCGGTTGATTTTCAGAGGGTAAGGCTCGGGATTCATGTCCCACACCTTTCATTTGGCCTATGTAGTGATGTGCAACTTTCAAAATTCAGTTTGGATAAGTTTACGAGGTACCCATTTCGAGGGGTGAGCTGAAAGTGCATTCTAGGCACAAGTGCAAATTTTATTAAGTAGCCTACTTTGGGTGTTTATATCTTTTGCCATGTTTATTATCATGAAGAATTTAAAAATGGATTGAATTTTATGCATAAATGTGAGTCAACATGCAAAATTTCAAGTCCTTATGAATCCGTTTGCTCAGTTTTCAAAGCTCAATCCGTTTGTAGTTTGTGATGTTTGCACAAGTGTAAAAATGTCCCGGTGAGCGTCATGTCAGAATGTTTGTTCCGAGCTAATGTTGGTATAAATGGTGAGCTATATTTCAAATTTCAAGGCTCTACCAATTTGTTTGATCAGTTTTCAAAAGAGCTCATTTTGCCATCAAATTCAGTTATCCGCACTTCCAGTGTTATATCAGTTAATATAGCCATTTTTGTGAGCGCGCCGTTTGCATCCTGTCAGTTTGGTGATCGAAATGAGAATTCAAAGATTTAATATGTACTTTAAGGTAACTATGTTCCGAATTTGAGGACCTACGGAGGTTGTTTGGTATTTTTAAGAAAGACATCATGTGTTGCCAGAACATTGACTTCATCAGGTCCGCAGTGTCGACAAAGCCAATTGAGCATTTTTGAAAATTAATATCTCTTCACTCGGGACTCGTCTTGAGAAACCGTTTCGTAGAAGTCATCCTTGTATATCAGAGTATACGTCTATCAGATGGCGAGCTCCAGAAAGGTGTTTTGACAGGTTTGAAAATTACGTCTTCGCGATTAAATGCGAAAATTGTGGCGTAATTGCCAGAAGGTTGTAAAATGCGGATTAATGATCCGAAAAAGATGCCGATCGTTTCCAGAGGTATGTTTGAGGTCCATGAAGCATTCCAGAGGTCAGTGGCATGAAAATGAATTTTTTTTTAGTCGGACCCACTTTGGGGCCCGACCTGGATCATGCCTGTGCCTTATTATTTTTATTGGCGACTTTGTTCACTGAGAGATTTTTGGAGTATATAAATTTTGATTTTGATTTTGAAACATGTTATAAGAGTGATGATGATAAAATCCATCTCCTGTGCAGTCAAAATACAAAGGCACATTTATTAAACCAAATTGCAAATTGGTAGTTAACAAATGAGGCATTATAAATTTTCAATGCAAATGTTGGTAGGTGTAATTCCAAATTTACAAGGCAGCCAATAATCCTTTCTTTGCGTGGCAAGTGAAAGAGTACAACTTCCAATCCAATGCAAATTAGTAAACATGCCAATGTCCTCCTGTGTGTGGTGTTGAAAGGAGGTTTTAAGCAAATTTCAAAGAAAATGTGGCAGCAATTTCAATCGCCAGCCAATCCTTCCATGTATGAGCAGCAATTAAAATTTTCAAGCAAATGAACACAGGCAGTGTTGAAACCAAGTGGTTAAGAATTGGAGTTTGTAAACAACAGCAGTAGCATTGGTCTTCAAGTGCAAACAGACAGCAGCTCCAGCCAAACTATTCCCTTCCTCACATGGCATATGAAAAACTCCAATGCCAGATTCCCCCCTCTGCTGTGGAGTTTGGAGGCTATTTTAACTTTCAAGCAAACACATTTGGAAGTGTTGGAGAGGGCAGCTTTGAAGTTTATTAAAATGCAACACTTGTATGGCTTCCCTTCCTCCCACATACAGCAGCCCCATTGTGAAATTCCAAGCAAAAGCCAAATTCTCCAACCTTCCCAGCATTCTCCTTGTTGTGTGTGACGGCTGGGAGTGCAATTTAAACTTTCAAACAAATGCAATTTGCAGCAGTACCCTCCTTTTGCGTGGCACATGTTATGGTGTTGTAAGTTTGAAAGATTTTCAAACATGTGCCAATCCTCTCTGCCGTGTGCTGTAGCTGGGAGAAAGTTTTGTTTTTTTTAAAAATGTTTTAAAGCATAATGCAAACAAGGCAACAACAGTCTCCTCCCTCATGTGGCCCATGAAATCATCCAAGTAAATAAAATGGAAGGGGGTATTAAAATCCCACACAAAATGAATGGGCAACGCTATTAAAAACTCAGAGAAAAGCTCCAAAATCGCAGTCCCAGGCATAATGCATTATCCCACATTGGCTGGGAAGTGGACTTTTTTGATGTTTATAAACAAAAATGCACTATAGTAATATGTCTAAGCCATAAAGGCTTTTGATAGATGGTGCCAATTGGCACCCAAAGCGGGCCCACGCGCAAGCATGCTTCTCGAGGCAACTAAGGAGGTGACTGAGCGGTGACCAAGTGGACCCCACGCAGGCACGCTTCCCGAGCCAGATAGGCAAAATTTTGCAGAGGAAGGCCGACTTAACGAGTGAGAAACTTCGAGATGGATCAACGGTGCACGCTATTTGGCGAAATGAAGATGCATGCGAGTTACACCCTGCGAAATAGCGAAAGTGAACGAGAGCCGTCCACATGTCGTGATAGGTGGCAGTCTAGTGGCGATGACATGGCGCTGAGGAGGTGTACACGTGGCGGCCAAGTAGCAGTGACAAAGCAGATGACGTGGCAGTGATGAGGTGTCATCCCAGGTTGGTGTCCGGTCGACCCCATCGACCAATCGGAGGCCGCCACATGGCAAAAGCGTCAGGACCAAATGGAGGCAAAAAGTCAAAATTAAAATGAATAAATGATATAGTTCTAACTATATTAAAATTCGAAATATTTAAATGACTGAGCACAAATGGGAATTAATTCGCCTAGGGTCTAAATTTTGGCCAAAATATAAAGTATTATATATCATCGGAAAGCTCTCGGAGTGAGGAATCTGATTATGAGGTTAATTTTGACAAATGTGGGATATTTTGGAGGCAGTTTCCATGGGAAAAAAATTCAGTTAGAGAGGAGACACTTGGCAATTCAGTTGCAGATTTGATTTTCTTCCCTCCTCTTTTTATTCCGAATTCTTCTCAGTTGTAAGGGTTCCAGAAATTTGGAAAATGCTCCAGATTTGATGGCTTCCATTTTCTGAAGATCTTGACCCAAGTTTGTAAATGCTTCTGTTTGGTTTCAGGGTATAGAGATTGTAGTGCAATGTTGTAAATATGGTTTTAATTGCAGGTCTTACTGGTGTCAGGCATGAGTAATTTCCCACAAGATTGTCTCTGTGATATGTTTTTTTCATTATTATTAATTCAATCCTCAAGGAGGATGAAATTTGTCATCTCAAGGAGATTGTATGATTGTTTGTAGGCATTCTTCAATGAAGAGTTTAAATTCTATAGTCAGTCATAAATAATGAAATATGTATCCAGATCTGATGAATTTGTGAATGAATCAAATAGTGCATTAATATAAGGTATTGATGCATGAATATCTTGTTTAAGGAAAACAAACTTGCATCTATGATTCATATTTGTAGTTTTGTGAGTGACTCTGCTGCCCAATGAATAAGGCACTAGTCTTTGACAGATTTGGGAATGGTCTCAGATATACATTTTAAAAGACAAATCTATTTCCTTTTATGTTTAGGGGTTAATGTTCTATCCTTCCAAAGCTCTATTTCACCTATTATTTGTATAAGATCCAGCCCATCTGTACATGTTACCTAATTTGGTGAGCTTGTGGAATGGTTTGTCTACTCATTGTTGATGCAGTCTTATGTTTGTGATTGTTGTATTCAATGCATCAAAAGGGTGTCCCCCCCTAGGTCTAGCAGAACCTGAAGTGCAGGAGGATCATTAGGATCCTATGTTATGTTGTCCTAGCCCTGAAGTGTTTCATTGATTGAGATTGGCTATCTCATAGATAGATTTACAGGTGTCTTGGGTTATCACTTTTGGTGAATAACACATTATATTGGATTTATATAATCCATTGAGTAAGTCAGTGAGACTTCCCTTTTTGTAATTAAGTAGTGAGCTTGAGGCAGTTGGCCTTCCTGCATGTGCAAGCCCCTATTGTAAGTAATATTCATTTATTGGCTAGTGAGTGAATATTGTGGGTCATAAATCCCACCGAGGTATTTCCCACATCGGGTTTCCTCATTAAAAATCTTGTGTTATGGTGTGCTTTATATGTTGTGCTTATTGTTCTTATTTACTACATTAATTTTGGTTTGCCGGTACACTGTTTTGGAATGCAATTTATTTAATAAGATCAGAAAATATGTTAACCTGCAAGATACTGATTCACCCCCCCCTCTCAGTATCTTTGGGAATCCTAACAATTGGTATCAGATGCTGGTCCTCTTTTTTTAAAAGCCTAACAACTTGAGGAAGATTCTGACACTGGTATAGATGGATAATTTGAGAAAGCAATTGGAAACAACTCTTGCAGATTATGATGCAGAAAAGTTGAAGAATATCAAACATGAAGATGATCTGAAGGCTGCACAGGAAATCATTCAAGGACTTTAGGAGAATCTTACTATTGCTGGAAACAAAAGAAGAGAACTTCATGAAAAGATACAGAGTGATGATAATGATAAAGAAACTCTTAATGATCTTGTAAGCAAGTTAAAACAAGAAAACATGACCTTGAGGAATGAGATGCAAGATATGACTATGCAATTTTGTAAAGACATTGAAGATAGAAAGAAGAATGAAGATGACTTAGCTAGGATAATCAATGATGCTGGAAATGAAAATCCAAGACTCAGTCATAAAAATGATATGTTGAAGACAAATCTGATTCACTCAGAACATGATAAAACTAAACTCATGAGACAGAAATATTTTTTGGAAAATGAGTTGGCTACTGCAAATCAACATAAGGAGAAAGTCAAGAAAAGTTCAGAAGAACTTGATGATATGTTGAAAAATCAGAAACCTAATGGAGATACTAATGGAATTGGCTATGAAGTTGGTGAAAGCTTCGATACTGCAAACAATCATGATCACAGTAAACCGGTAAGACAACCTAATGCCTACAAATTTAATGGGAAATGATTTAACTATAACAAGTATGGTCATAGAGCAAATCAGTGTAGATCTATAAACTATCAGAACACTAATGCACCCACAGATCAATGTTCTAAATGCAACAAAATTGGTCATAATTCAGAAAATTGTAGAATGAATGTAAGATGTTATGTTTGTGGAAGATTTTGACACTTATCTAATCAATGCAGAACACAAACTGGCATAGGATATGGAAAGGCTATTCAGAAAAACAATGTGACTTGTTATGCTTGTAACAAGATTGGACATATTGCAAAATTTTGTAGAGTAAGACTTTACTGGCAAATAAGAAAGGACCCAGTTTGAAAGGTAAAGAGAAGGTTGAAGAGGTAAAGCAATAATTTTCAAAACAATGGATTAGAAAGTCAGATTTGAATGTTAATGAATCTATTCCCTCACTGGTAGAACAGAGTATCACTCCACCGATAGGAGATTCTTCATCTAACTAAGAGATAACCCTTGGGGGTATGGCAACTAAATTGAAAATCATGCTAGTTTACCCTTGGTTGATGGTAAGAAGATGAAATGCTTCTTTACCGGCAGATGTGTTAAGTTTTCACTTAACCAGCAGGCATTTATTATGATAGTTGAAGGAAATGACATTATAAAGCAAGTGTTTTCCACTCTTTTTCACTCACCGAGCATTCAAATTTCCTAAGAGCGTGAAAAACTAGAGCAAAGGCATCCACAACAAGAAGTGAAGTAAATATTTTCAAGCATTCAAACCTAAAGGCGGATTAAGGTATTTATACAATGGCTTCCTCCTCTGCACCTGAATTCATTGCAAACCCTACTGTAATTGAAGTGGTTAAATGCCCTAGGCCTGTATTTAGGATAATACCCGAAGTATCAAAGCAAGATGATACCCTAGGAGCATTTTCTAAAATACCCAAAGGAGTTGCTTATGTTGAAGACCCTAGGAATACATACATTGTCATATTGAGGAACTTGGTACTGATGAGATAATGAACATGTATAGGTCTGTAATTTGTGATGAGAATGGTAATGTGAAATTGGAACACAAGATAATTGAAACCCTAGGTTTTGTGGAAATACTTAGCATTCTTGATTTTTCCAAGGAAGTTATAAGAATTCTATTTAGCAGAGTTCATGGGGAGTTCTTTTGGCTGGATTTCATCCACAAGATTACAAAAGAAGCAGTTAGGGTAGTGACTGGCTTACCTTCCACCAGTAGTAGACCAAAAAAAGGAAAGAAGGTCTCTAACAACACTGTGATGACCCTAACCAGTGCAACCCATGACAACAGATCCTTGAGAGTTAATGATGTCAAAGATATAAATGTTAGATTCATTAGCATGATTCTAGGATGCAAAGCTACACATGCTAATAGATTAAACTTTGTTTCTAGTTTATGCATCAAGAGTGCTTATGACATGGTAAACAGTAACACTAAGATTGACATATGTGAATGGTTAAAAGATGAATTGATTGATAATCTGAAGAAAATCAAAGGAGAAAAGAAAGGTACTTTTAGATTCGATAATATACTTGTGTGCCTATTTCTATATATTACTAAGGAAGTTCCCAGTATAGGTAGAAAAGAATTTGGTTTTGATATACCGGTAGGTAAAAAACTTTTGGATATCTTTAACAACATGGGAGAGGATAAGGAAAAGAACATAATTGAATACTTTTAGGCATTTAAGGCTAGAATGAAAATAAGGGAAATACTATATCAGAGCATAGTTGACAAATACCAAAAGGAGATATGCTTTGTTATAAAGAAGGATGAAATCTAGATGGAAGGAATGGTTCCTAGACAAATTTGGGTAACTAAAATGGGTTATGAGGCAGATGAAAACATAATAGAAACATATGCTAAAGCCCTCCTCAAAGCACCTAGAGAACCTGAAGAAGAAGTATTTGGAAATGCTGAAACCATTGAAAGAAAAGTACAAACCATGAAACAAAGGAAGAGAAGAGAACAAACAATCAGAAAAGTAACTAAACAGGCAAAAGAAATTAAGGAAGACTTGTTGAAAAAGACTGGTATTAAGGAAAGCAACCTGGAAGGGTTACAATCGGAAGAACATCTTTCACCGGTTGGCACCTCCTTTGACAATGAAATACCGACAGAGTTTCAAAGAGTTGAAAGAAAAAGAAAACCTTCACCGGTGTCCTCTCCTGCACCAAAGAGAACAAGAAGGAAACAACAAGTAGTAAGACCCCCGACAAAGAAAATGACACCAAGGAAGAAGAAGGAAAAACAAGTTATCCCTCCACTTGATAATCTTCTAAATGAAATTACTTGAAGAAGGAAACTTATCCAATGTCAACAATTTGTATAATACTTTCACTAATGAAGAAAAGGAAAGCATAGAAAATAGTGTCATTCTACACTCAGACATTTACAAGAAATTTTTGATAGAAGTTGTAGATGACTTACCAAGTGATTTGCATAGGAGACTAGATGCAAAGAGATTAGCAATTGTGGAATTAGATAAGAAGATAAAGGTAGAAAAATTACTTGTAGTTCACCCAATGAAATCAGCAGAAGAAATTGATGAACTGATAAGTGAAGCTAATAGGACTGTATTTTCC